>NW_013667381.1:171131-176855 GCF_000517525.1 Limulus polyphemus | reverse complement strand
AGAATTATAAACAAATTTTGAAAGAGAGGATTGAAAGATATAAAAATTATGGTTTGTTTGAGCAATGACAATTTTATAGGGAGTAATTTACGTTTAATTTCGTACTTTTTGAAGCTATGGTGGATATAATAGAGAATAGAACATACCTAGAGAAAATGTGTCTCGTGTGTCACACTAATGGAAATTCAATATTTTTTTTTATATATTGGCTTATAGAATTAAGAACTTAAAACTTGTATACTATTAAAATATGGATTATTATTAAAATTTTATGCTATACTAATTGGTATAACATAAACAGAAAGTAGTTTAATCAAATTTTGGATTGAGACACTAAAACTTTGTGTCATGCGCAGTAAAGAATAACGGTGGCTATAGGGTTAAAAACTTGTTTTACTGGGAGAGGTTTACAGAAATAGTTTTGTAAAGTCTTGAAAAGAAATCTAAGTATATAAACCTTGACTATTATACCTCAAAACTTGACATTGATTATAGGATCATTGGTATTTCAAATTTATTTATAATTTTACTTTTAACAATCCATCTCCCACACACACACTCACATGGAAAGATCATGAGAAAATAGTTTATAAATTGTACAAAACTAAACTCACTACAAGAGCTTGATTTTATTTGCCATTTATTTCATATTCTTATATTGTTTTTTTTCCCTAACTATTTACACACAATTTTTAATTAGCTCATGTCCTATAGGTTAGATAAGATATGAATTCCAAACAGAGGGTTATTTTTGGATTTTTTAGTTATTGAAATATGTGTATTAATAGACTTATTTGTATGAAAATCAAATATTTGATGATAAGAAATTTCCAAGATATGTCAATTACAATTACTTGTGCTCAGTGGAAATGGTTCTTTTACAATGAGTAATGGTAACTTCCTCCCCAAGAAATCTAGAGTTTAAATCAGTGTTGACAGTTTTGCTACAAGCATCTTTTTCTATGCATGTCACAAGTTTTGAGTGATTTACATTCAAAATTTAATTGATTACTTTTATCATGGTATATGAATAAATATAGCATAAAAATGTAGCTAATAATCCACATTTTAATAGCATATAAGATTTAAGATCTTAATTTTATAAGGCAACATTTTTTAAAAAATCTTGAATTTCCACATAGTCTGAAAATTATTTTTCTCTAGGCATCCCCTCTTCTCTAATTTATTTACCACCCCTCTAAGAAGTATAACATTTAATGTAAATTACTCATTATAATATTGTCACCACTTGCACGAAGCTAATTTTCATAGCCATCAATTTTATTTAGTTACAGAGTAATAAAATAGTAAATCAGACTCCTCTTGCCACACCTACCTATCATATACTCTCTTTCAGAAATTGCCAATAGTTTTCTATGACATTTAATACCATATTAATTCTAACCAACATAAATCCAAGGTTTTAATCTGTCAAATGACAGAAAATTGTCTATTCCATATCCAGTTCAAACTTTATTCTCACAGGAAGCATATTGACAAATTTTAACAGCTCTTTTTGTATATTGTTAGAAAGCCAAAAAAACTGTTATAGTTATGGGACATTGTCTTCTTTTTGCATATTATTATTATTATGTGTTCTTTGGTGCATTAGTACAAATAGTATTAAAAAGAAGGGTTAAGTGTCATCAACAGTTGACAGCAAAAAAGAAGACCCAGGTAAGTACTATATAAAAAAGTAATTAAAATGTCAAAATTAGAAATGTTTTAGGTTAGATCAGGTAAAATAAATAATAATAATAATTTTTTACAAGGTATATTTGCGAGTAGCCCATGCATTATGTAATTTTTAACAGCTATTTTCACAGTTAGAATTGCAAAAACATTTTGGTAGTTATGGGACATTGTCTGCTTTTTACATGTTATTATTCTGTGTTCTGTGGTGCACTAGTGTACAGCATGTCAAAAATGATGGGGCAAATACTACTGCCCCTCTTCATAGTATACCCTAACCTCACATTTCATAGCTAACTAAAATAATTAAATTTTGCAAAATCAAGCTTGACCAACAAAGAGGCAGAAAAGTGCAGTTGAGACAGTCAAACTTCGGTGAGTTCCTTTGTGAGCCAGTCAAAATTAAGATCATTCATGAAATGCATTCGTGGCATATTTATAGAATATAAATTAATATATAGAAAAGCCAGTGCATTTTGGTAACACTTCATTCCAATAATGGCTTTTATGTCATGTTGGTTAGCATCAAAAGTATAACCTAATATTGTTAGTATATGTACTGTAAGTATAAAATCAAATATATAGACAAAAAAAACTGGAAAAATATTCCTTTATTTCTTAATTTAGTCTACATTGAATAAAGAAGTTTTTTTTATTAAAAACATTGGTTTATAACAGAAAAAAGCTTAATTCAGAAACAATTTGAATCAGTATTTTCACTATAATGATAAATTTTTATGCACTTGGTTCTAGGCTAGGTGATTCCACACTATGTCTTTACTTTAGACTTATTATGCCAACACTCACTACACTTATAAGGTTTCATGGTACCCACCCCTCCTTGCTCCCTTGCACTCTTGTCACTAAAATGGTAATAGGCAGACAGTAATCAAACTATTCTATCTGGATAAATGCATTTTGGCTTTTATGGTTTCTCCTATTTTGAGAAATCAAGTGTGATGTGACATAACACACACTGCTTTTTATACAAGTTAGATTATTCAAACCTTTAACTGCAGATTCTCTATTAGAGAGTAGTTAAAGCTGCTCAGGTGGGTGAAATTGTTTAATATTTAACAAAAACATTACTAAACGTATATAGTTTCTGAAAAATAAAATGTTTTATTTTTATTTTTCTTCTGTTTTTAATAAGAAAATTCGTTATTTAACATTATTTAATGTAGTTATTTGCACTTGGACTCTGAATAGTTCACCTGCAAGGTGATTTTTATATGAAGTATAAAAATACTACCATATTGGCCCAATTATAAGGCTATATTTTTTATTGATAATTAAGCTGTAAAATTCACAGTTGCCTTATAATCGTGGCCGACCACAAGCTCCTTTCGTCTACTCTAGCCTCTCACATTCCTGAATGTCCAGATAGTAGCTGTCTACGCATGCATTTCAGATGTTTGCTCAAAGGCATTGTTAATTCTTATAATCGTGGCCGACCACGGGTTCCTTCCCCCTATTCTAGCCTCTCGCGTTCCTGAATGTCCAGATAGCATCTGTCAATGCATGCGTGCCAGATGTTCGCTCAAGGGCATCGCTAATTCTTGCAACTAATCCACCTGCAGGCTGTTCAGTTATAGTATTGATTTTGCAGACTTTCTTTCCCATGGTTTCTGAAAATGGGAGTTGCCTTGTATTCAAGATTGCCCTATAATCAGGCCAATATGGTATTTATTATCTTCTTGTTTTTACATTTCATTTGCATAATCTCTAGAACCTTCTAAACAAATATCAAAAGATTTTAACCATTTGTTAGTCATGTGCTATGAATCGTAACACACGACATTGCTGTGGTATATTTCATTCCAAAAATAAAATTAGTGAGTGAAGTTGTTTGAAATTTGACAAGAATGCGTAATTTCACGTCTGTATGTTTACTCTTATTAGTCTATTTTTAATTTTCCTTTCAAATTCTCCATCTTTTACTATTTATGATAATGTGTCAACTGATGCTTGTGGGTCTTTATGAAGTAATTTTGGCAGACTCTGCACACAGACCCGTTGAATAAACTTACACTTGCATTGTATGTATAAGCTTTCACAATTCAGGCATCAACAAATTAAATTTATAAAAATCATTAAACCTTTTCAAATATGCATTCCAAAACACAAATGGACTTAGCTTTGTTTCTATTGCATACATATAAATCCATACACTGGTAATGTCTCTTCCTCTGGTTAGATAAATAGTGTGAAAGCTGCTCTTTCTGTTGGTTGTAAACATATTGTCTAGGCATTCATATACATGGCAAGCTTATGTATTTACACTCAACTCTTGCTAAAGTGTAGATTTTTCATTTTGCATGGATCATGTGACATGAAAACTGCAGTTAAGCATTTCCTTTGACAAAGTATTTAAAACTGAACATAAAAGTTCAAAATATAACATACATTATAATGTTAATTTCATTGACATATATTGACAGTAAAGTGGTTTAATTAAATTTTGAATGTATTGCAGTACCATATGCAGAAAGGAATTTAAAAATGTTGCAAGAGGTGAAAGGGTTAAATAAATAAAAACATTAGTTAGTGCATAACTACTATTAGTATGAAAAAGAGGGTTAAGTGTCATCTACAGTTGACAGAGAAGAAAAAAGCTGACCCGGGTATGTACTTTATTTATTATTATAAAACTAACTAAAATGTAAATATTAGAAACTCTTTAGGTTAGATTAGGTAAAATAAATAATAATTTTTCATGAGGTACACTTGCAAGTAGCCTGTGCTTTATGTAATTCAATAGGGTAATGTGAGCTACACATTTGTCAAGTGATTTACAACTTGTATGGTGCAAGTATTAGTTATATATGGTTCAAAGGGCAGTTGAACAAAATTTAATATTCATGGAGAAATGTTTAGTGAAAATATTTCATTTAAAATTATTTTCTGTCTACAAGTGACTTAATGATTACTGAAAGCTTGTGTAGTTTCATGATGATGCACAAAACATATTAGAAGTTATAGTATAGAAACTGTAAAGGTCAGTTTCAGGGTCATGTACTTGGATGATTTAACCAAGCCCGAAACGAGAGAGTTAATTTATCGTGAGTATTTGATTTGAAAGATAATTCAATTTTAAGTTTTTGCAATCTATCCATGTCATTTATACTTGATGATATCATTTAAAAGAACTGTTACTTGTTGTTGGCAGAGTAAGTTTTTATTGTAATTATATAATTTGGTAGATGGTAAAAATTTTAAATCATAAACATCATGTAAATTTAAATTTATCATTGTTCCAATTATTCTTTACTAGCAGAGACTTGCAAAACATTTGTGGTCAAATTAGTATCTTTATTGAATGGTAAATCTTTAAATACAGAATTTCTAGAATAATACAAAATAATTTGAAATACAGACACCAAAATCTATAAGCTCGCTTATCTCTAGCTTAACATTAGGTAAGTCTTTATTAACCCTTTCAAGATGAGTCACAGGTGAAAGGCCATGCCATTTCATTTGTTGACTCGCATTAAAAATTTTATTGAACTACTATTTTATGAATTTATGTCAATAAGTTTGGTATCAAGCTGTATATTATAATTCAAGTTTTAGTATTATACATTACTCAATTTGTTAATTTAAAAGTAAATATTTAAAAAATGCTGATAAACATTGATTTTTGTGTGTCATGAGATATGTTGAATGCAGCACTGGTTCAAATTAGATGTTTGTGAAGTCCAAATACTAACTCTGTAGTTTGATACGAATAAGAAATTCAAATTGACAAGCTAGAATATAAAATAAGAAGGTCTCATCTTTTCCATATGATAAGATATTGCTCACGTAATAAATCAAATACGGTGGCACCCCACTAACCTTGTATATACTTACTTCTATATATGACATGAATAACCAATCGGAAGCTCAGAATGTCCCCCTAGTATTTTTCTCAGCCTTTCTAACATTCCTTCCACAATTTTTCTTTTGAATCAAAATTTCAGTGAGATAGGTTGTTTTTAGTCTGCTTGAAATTTCATATTTTTTTTTAGACCAAAATACAGCTTGTATAAA
>NW_013667381.1:167606-170608 GCF_000517525.1 Limulus polyphemus | reverse complement strand
GTTTGATAACTATCCGGACATTATAAAGATTTCGCGTGTGAAATTTCAAAATTTTCTGATGCATAAAAGTAATTTTAATCTTAAAATGAAAATAACTTTGCAGGATAGATAGGCAAGATGTGAAAAGAAAAAAGGCATGAGAGAAACATTGCTTTACAAACTTTAAGACTTAATAAAAAAAATTAGATATTTTTTGTATGAAAGCATTGTAATGTTTACTGATAAACTGCCAAACTTCATTAACATTTGCTTATTAATTTAAAAGCTATAGCATGAAAACTATAACAAGCACAAAATGGTTATGAGGTTGGTACCAGGGACCAAGCCCAGGTTGAAAGAGTTAAATATGGCCTAGATTTGATAAAAAGATAAATTAACATTTTATCTTGTGACTTATGTATGTTTTTGCTTTAGTTTAGTTAGGGCTAAACTTTACTGTACTTAATACTGTCAATAAATAAACCTGTAACGTTTTTCTATGACCAAATGTTGGACCTTTTTAAAAACGTGGATAAGTTTTTAATACATTGTACAAAATGTCTACCAAATTATATCTACATCTGCCTTTTGTTTACATTTATTGAAATGAGTTGCACATGCCTGAACATTTAGATAGTAAGATGCATGCATGTTTTCAGGATAGACAAAAACTGAATATTTTTATAACAGATTAGGAAAACAAGCACTTAAACTTTATTATATTTTCATATTTATATAATAGAGAATGACCTTTCACATGGATATGTTTACAAAATTATGTTCCCCTAGAAACTGTTATTTTTTGTTGTAAAAATTGTATAGCTTGTCTGTGTGCTTAATTAAATAACATTTTATGTGAATTATTAGTGAATATAAGTTTTTGACCTTTCAGAAAAACATTCTCTTATATTGCAGAAATTGGATTGTTTTCAAACAGGTTTTCAAATGAATCAATAACTATAGAGGATATTTAAAGTATCCAAAAATTAAACTATGTACTCATTACAATATATCAAAATAGATTAAAAACAAAGTTTAACTCATTTTTAAACAGGAAAATGCTTAAAGAAGGTTTTGGATATTTAATGTAATATCAAATTAATATTTTTTTTTTTGTGTAGGCAGACTACAGTTCCTATTATCAGCATAATTATGGGACTTACTCTAGGGATTCTAAAGGAGTAGATAATGGTTTGTATTTGGATATATCAGTTAATGTTACCTTTTAGAGATTGACAAATAAAGACATTATGACAGTTCTCTAACACTTAAATTTTGGTATCACATAAACCAATCAGAAAGATTACATAAAAATAAATAGCCAAAAGTGATTATAGTTTTTTGGTGATATTTTTTTACATTGTTAGCAATTAAATATAACATTTGCAATTCAAAAAATAGTTGTAGACATTTGAAATAACACTAGTTTTTGTAATTTCTAATTTTCATTATTAATTGTTGTTTTTTTTTCTCAATCCCTATAAATTATAGAATCTATTGAGGATGATAGTTTCATAATCATTAACATCATGGTTGCAAGACTATCTAAGCTCAGGAAATTGTTCATCACTTATTCCTATAGAACTTTGATTACAAATATATCTTTAATTCTATCATGACCTGTTAGCAAATTTAAGATACCAAGTGCACAACTGCATTTTAAAATTTAAATATGAATAATAATTTAAATATTTCTACAACTTTGAACTCAAAAATATTTTATAATTGACATATTTACATTACGTAACATTTATTTAAGGTAATTTACAAAGGAAAGTGGAAATTTTTTTTCCCAACTTTCACTTCTACTCAGCTCTGAATTACCTTGCCTGTAAATAATGCATTTATAGATTTTTTAGAAATTGTTAAATCCATCCAAAGGTAGGTACTTATATATTTGCTAAAATTATCATCCCTTAAAAATATGGTGAACATCTTGTTTTTCACATGATTTCTTTCTCTGTTAGTTGTCTTATTGTTATAGCTCTTTCATTGTCGCCATTTTATATCACAGCATGTGGTCCAGACATGTTACTAATGAAAATAACTATTGGGTCAATAAAGAACCTTAATGGGAAAGTTTAATAGACTTGGGAACAAACCACACACATATTGTATGGATTTTTTAGACATTTTCTTATTATTAGAGGTGTGTGTGTGTATATATATGAAAGCTACACACATTTTCTTCTATGACAAATATCAGGTAATCTCAGTTAGATGATGACAAAACCTTGTCGAAATGTTGTACATTTGCTGTTATGTTAAACTTATATTAAAGTTTTTCTTCATTACCCATTCAAGCCGTCTCCAACCATTATCAGTTAGATTATGTACAGTGTGCAAAAGCAAAATATTATGATGACTCAGACCCCCTATTGAGTATTTTGCTAACTATCATATTCATACAACACACAAATAAAACTATTTATTGGATATAAATTGATCTTATTAGCAAAAATTTTGATACCTAGCCTGACAAAGGTAACAATAACATCATTTTGAAAGATGGGGTCCTGGGTTAGTGACAAGTTTTTTAGTTTTTGCCATTTTTTCTTATGGTTTATGATCACTACTTCAATCGGCAAAATAAAGCATTGAAAGAGATATGTTAATGAATATCAGTGATGTTCAAATTAACTGGATATATAAAATGGAACATTCTGCTCAATAACAACAGAAAGAAATCTAAGATAAAGGAAGTATTTTTAATGCTTTTTAAAACCATGTCTTACAACAAGTTTTGTAAATTTTATTCCCTAGAAAGTAATAGAAATATTAAATTATATGAATTTTTGTAAATCAAATTAGGTAATAGTAAGTTTCTACTAAGTCCATACACTTTTAATTTCTTATATTTGATTATCAAAAAGTTTTTCTATTAATTTCTTGTGTATGTATGTGTGTATTAACCCTGAAGAAGCAAAATATTGGTAGTAATAGAAAACAACAAATATATATATATATATATATATATATACACACACACACACACACACACACACACACACACACACACACAC
>NW_013667381.1:166131-167532 GCF_000517525.1 Limulus polyphemus | reverse complement strand
TATATATATATATATATAATATACACTACACACACACACACACACACACACACACACACCACAACACACACACACATACATCTGGAGTGTTTTAAGGTCCTTTTTTCTAAACTTTCATACACTTTTAAGTATTTCCACTATGAGAAGCTAAGATATTAAGTGATATTAGTCACACCTCTGTGATCAGAAGAAGGTTAAGGTGTTGGGAACATGTTTTGTTACTCATTTGAGAGAGAGTCTGTTCAAGATGAAAATGAATTTGTTCTATTGGTTTAAAATAGTTGTTATTGTTAAAGATTTCATTCTGAGTTTTGTTTCTGGTGTGTGGAATTAAATACCTATTGTATTTTGGTGAACTCCTTATCTGGGTATAACTTTTTGACTGAAGAAAATGGCCCATAAAGTAATTTGGCTGATATATCATGTTAAGATTAAATTATTATAAACTTGTAGTTTAATAACTTTATTTTTAGACTTGTTTACAAACTTAAAAAAAACTGGTCAGATTTCCATAAAGAATTCTTGGGGAATTTTAGACAGTTGTTGCAAATGCAAAGAGATGATACTGAATAAATTACCTAAGGCCTCTAGAAAACAATTTGTATTGTATGGCTTCTACAGAAGCAGACCATGCTTTGCATATTTTTAGAACTGGGTTGACGTAACATGATGCAATAATTTGTTAATGACTAATAGTTTCAAAAACATAATTACATCAGATTTGGAATTGTGTGTAGGATTTTTTATGAAGTACTTAATACTAGAAAATTTAATTGAACTACATTTCATAAAAATATTGGTATGCTGTATGTTATGATGATGCATGATCTGGGTATTATTTTAATCTCGGTACTTTAGTAGAGAACGATAGGATATGAAGATATAGAAATGTTTTAATGTTCAAGTCAAAAATCATACTGGACTCCTTATATATATATAAGAAGGCTTTTTCATTGGATATCATAAGATAACTGAGCTGGATGTGATGGGAAAGTATATAAGAAAAGAAAAAGCTGCAGTTTATGTGATTGTTATCATTAATTTAGGCCTATTGGATTCATTACGTGCCAGCTGTTTGTGCTTAATGGCATAACGTTTTACTTTGTTCGAAATAATGTGGTAATTTTTGTGCAGAAACTAAGAACCTGTTTTTCAAAATGCTAAAAGTTTTTGATTAAAGCTGATTTCTTTTTAGCTGGCGTAACACAATCTCAAGCAAATCAGCATGGGGTATGTTTTTATTTGAAATATAATAAACTAGAAGAAATTTTTTAATTATCTTTCTTTAATATAAGCTTCCATAATATTGGTAATTATATTTATTCTAAGTTTCCTCTTTAGCAAATGAAACCCCTCTGTTATATCTGATAAATTAATTTTTTTTTTTTTGAGATGATCTTC
>NW_013667381.1:165081-166110 GCF_000517525.1 Limulus polyphemus | reverse complement strand
CTTAGTCAAATAGAAACCCTTACTGTTATATACTGTATAAATAAGTTTTTTTTTTTTTTAGTAGTATAGAATACTTACTAATAATAATTTTTTAAAAAAATTCAGTGATAAAGATTTTTTCTTGAACAATCTAAGAAAAAATTATTATTACTATCTGTATCCTGTCATGTGCCAGATATCATTGTTCAGCTACTGGTCAGTTACTGCTTGGGTGTTTAATGGTTTGCTTTTTCAATTTTTAACCAAATACTGTATTACTTGACCAATGTGATATTAAAATATCTTCTTGTAGATTGTTTTAACTGTATGTATTATGCCCATCTTGACATAAGGTTATAATTAATTGCAACTTTGGATAGAAGTATTTGTAGTAAATAGTATGTAATATTTAGTTATTTAAAAAAAAAGGAAACTGAGAAATCAGATGGAAGAAAGCAGGAAAAAGGGTTGCAAGGAAATACTACAATTTCTGCAGGTCCTCGGGGAAGTACAGGAGGAAAAGTACAGGTAAAAATATACATGTATTACTAACCTCAACCTTTTATTTCTTTCTTTTCTACTTATCATGTGTAAAGATTTACTGATGATGTTGGATGAATTTTTATTTAAAACCTCAAATTACTGACTGTTTTAATATGTATTATTCACTAATATGAGGCTCACATATTGCATTGCACTAAGTAATTTGTGTTTTTCCTTGTTACAACACTCAGTCAAAAAAACTGACCAAAAAATTAGGTGAAATATCTCATGTTCATGTAAAATATACAGGGAAAGGGTGACTTTGACATTAATTAATGGGATTAATTGCAATAGATTAATTGTATATTTGTTTAAATTTGTGTTTGTATTGTATATTATTAGAGATCCAGTAACCAATAAATAGCTGTTGGAGTCCATTTGTAGTTTTAGGGTTAATACCAGGATTTTTTTTTTAGAACTTTCATATAATTAAATGTTAAAGGAAAATTTTCATTCTGTGAAATTATTTTATATTTTTTATTTCACTTACAAAATTATAATCTCTTC
>NW_013667381.1:162082-164923 GCF_000517525.1 Limulus polyphemus | reverse complement strand
CAATTTTAGGAACTCATGAAATGTCAGGGATAGTTATTACTGTTTTGACAGGATGTTTAATATTTATGGTATGAGATTGTTTTAGTGGCATAGCTAAAAATTTAAATATACATGAGAATTTATTATAATGATAGGTTTTAATTTTTTTTAATTCCACTAAAGTATTTCACAAAAACAGCCTCATTAACATTCCATACGGAGTTGGTGGGTTACACCAACCTTGTAACCATCAAGTAATCATTAGAGTATTCATACTGTAACTTTTAATATGCTATGTATAATCTTAACAAAGTTTTCAGTAAACATTATAAATCTTTTGTACATAAAAAGTCAGTTTTTTTCTAAATCTAAATCAATAAGAAACGTTATGCTTTTCACTTACACTTTACATTTTATCTGTTATTTTCTCTACCCTAACTTTTTATGGACTCTTCATATGGGCCAACATAAGAAAATATGAAATAAAACTAAATTAATCATTTGTTTTCTTTCTTTCTAGGAGGTCTGTAAATTGTAACAAGAAACTATAACTGTTTTTCCTTAATAAGTTAAAACTCATAACAGTTTACATCTGTTTCTACTTTGTTTTATTGTCCTTTGAACTATGTCTAATAATCTTGCCATACAAGTTACAGATCACTTGGCAAATGCATAACTCAAGTTACCTTATTGAATGATATAAGGCATTAGCTACTCACAAGCATATCATTATTTTTAATTTTCTTACCTAATCTAACTATCTAACCTAATAAGTTTCTAATTTTTACAAGATAGTTACCTTTAGAATAATAAATAGAAAATATACATGAAAAACAAGAAATATAGCACCAACATTTGATCTCTTATTTTTTAGCTGTCAGTTCCAATGAAATTAAACTTTTTTTCCGTATGTAATGGTGGTACTAATACCTTAAATATTTTTTTTATTTAAAGGAAGCATCTAAGAATATAGAATAATAACATGTACAAAGTATACAATGTCCTATAACTGTTATAATCTAACTGGCTTTATAACTAAGACATAGTAGCCTTAAAATAATTACTATAGCTACTCAATCTGAACACCTCAAGAGAAACTCAAACTGAAGATGAAACAGACAATACTTTGTATTGAAAAAAGACATTATACGTCATTTGATAGATTAAAACTTGGTTATAAATGATGTAATAGATAATGCCAGAATTATTGGCAATTTATGGAAGAGAGGATGGAACAAGTGGGTGTGTTGAGTGGGTCTAATTTTCTAGATTCCATAAGTAAAGAAGGTTGAAGGCAATAAAGTATGAACATGACTAATTTATATTAAAGTCAGTACTTCACAGAAGGATGGTAAATATATTAGAGAGTGTGCAAGACATAGAAAACAAATGTCACCATTTTCATGCAAGGAGAGACTGGGAATTTTTTTAAATATTTCCTTTTATAATTAAGAAGTTAAAACTTGTATTAAAATGTGTTGCCAAGTTTATTCATAGACATTTATAACAAGGTAGTTTAAGTTTTAAATGCTCTGTAAAAAATTGTGAGGTGTGCTTTAACCTACTTGTTGTGAGAGGGTTAATAGCTGAACTGTATGCATTTAAGTAAAAATATTTTAATAACAGTTTACTTTTTAATAGTAAAATTACTTTTGATTAGCAGTCATATTATTTGGAAAATAGATTTTTATATTATGGAAACACTAAAAATATTAAATTAACTTCGCTTTGACTGTTGTATCATCAATTAATTTTTTTATTCCATTTGCAGATGTATACACACATTAACATGAGACTCAAAAACAACACATTAAATGAGACATGTTGGTTGCTAACACATACACTCATTGTAAAGTGAAAATTAAAGTAAAAATATAATTTTGTGGTCTATAAGAAGTAAATTATGCAAAAATAAAATTAGTTATTTGATACGAAAAGACAGATTTTAGTTTCTGAAATACAGATGTTGAAGAATAATAGAATACTGATGTGAAATTATATATCAACTTGTTAACAACAGTTATGGTAAGCCATAATTAGTCTAGCTTAGAAATTAAGATTGATGTATATTAAATGAGTGTGAAATAAGTTGTATAATGATGTGAAGGAACATGACAAAAATTTTCATTTGAAAATAATGTTGAGATTTTGTTCAAATTAACATGAATCTAAAGATGATCATGTGGTTCATACTTTTTGTTTTATCTGTACAATCCAGGCATTTTACTTAGGCTTGCTTCAGACATACATGATTAAACCTTGAAAGATGACAGGGCTGGCTAAAATAATGCAGATATTAAGCCATCTTATTTCTAGCAGTTCACAGACACTATAATGTGTGATTTTATTTTTTGTTATTATTTATTTAAGTTCAATGTTTTGAAATCTACATAATATAAAGGATGTTGATACTACTTTTATAATTTTAACAAAAAGTCAGTGTTCAGACATGATCTCATATAATAGAATTTATATGGTTCAGAGCTCATAATGAGTTGCTGTGGAAACAAGGAATAAGAAAATGCTGTAGGGGCTAAAAGTAAAGACTGAACTTATACATATTTCAGGTGGGACTGAAGCTGACTCAACAAGAGATGAAAAATCCAAAAACAAGGATAAACATGATAAAGTACAAATTGCCAAGAAAATAGCCAAAGTATGTATATAAATGTATTATCTTGTGTTTATATAATGGATATAGATTTTAATAAAATGCACATTGATCTTTAATTTTACGTGTGTGTATATATATATATATATATATATATATATATATATATGTGTGTGTGTGTACGTAGTAAGTAAGGTAAAAATTAAAAATTTACTTACTTACTACGTAACCTTAAACTTTAAAGTTTAAGT
>NW_013667381.1:154945-161010 GCF_000517525.1 Limulus polyphemus | reverse complement strand
TATATATATATATATATATATATATATATGTGTGTGTGTGTGTGTGTGTGCTAGAATGGGAAAATAAAAAATTATTCTTATGACCTAACTAAATTTTGTAAGCATCACGAACCAACCGTGAAGTATGTTTTTCTCTTGTCACATTTATAGACCTAAAAGTTTTATTTTAATGTGAAACTACAAGTATTTGATTGTACCTTGGAATCTGTAAATAAATATTATTTTATAATGATTTGGAGAGGAATGTAGAAAGTAATTTTTCCTTTTTTTCAGCAGTAATACCTGTATTAACTTCTGAAGCATAAGTGTTTCATTACTATCTTCTACTCTCAGAAATTATATATTATTAGTTATTTTTATAGTCTATTTTCAAGTAAGTTAATTAATACATGTGAAAGAAAAGTCCTGAAATACGTTAAAACCTCTCAATAAGAAAAATATTGGATACTTGTAAATAAGGCTGAAGCATTTTAAGATCTAAGTAGTTTAAAATACTTAATCCAGATGCTTGGTCTTATTCTCCAAATTGGATTTTTCATTCATGGATTTTTTTGTGTATTAATATTTCTAGGATATGGCAAGATGGGCCAAAACCTTAAATCAGAGGAAAGAAAATGCAAAATTGGGGTTAATCACTTCACAGAATAGGGCGATGTTAGAACAAGCCAAACAATCTGCTGCAGCTGATGCTGGGTTTGCTGTTCTGGAGAAGAGAACAACTCCTGCAGAAAGAAAGTCCTTAGTATCTGAAGCTTTAAGGAAAGAAGTGGAGAAGACAAAAAAACTTCAGATTCCATTAAGTGGTATGATGGAGCAAAGTTCACTACCTTAATACTTCCTTTGAATGATATGAGGCAGTTTTACACTGGTAAACTAGATGCATAGGTTGTTGATTGGTAAATTGGAAAGAATAAATAGATTAATTAAAGAAATAAAGGTGTTTGGGTAGCCTAGATGGTAAGGGTTTTTTCTCTACCTGAAGGTCACAGATTGAATGTAGGATGCCTACGTTACCTTGTTATGTACAACAACGTGTATTGCAGCAAAGACTTGACATGTTTAGTGTGCAGGAAAGGGAGCCTGGGCTATTATAACCAATGCTGTTACTCTAATGTGCACTGTTACCTTTGAAAAAAAAACCTAAAACTGGCAAAAGATAATTTTGGAACAGACGAGAGTCATCATTTTTCATAGTTATCTGTCTAAGATGCTTTTTTTTTTTGTCTTAAGTCTTTTAAATTGTTTAAATTTAGATCTGATTACACTTTGTGCAGGTAATGACACTAAGCAAGACAAAACCTGTCCAGACTTTTCTTAGATACTATTTGACTGACCCTTTCTTTCAGAATATTAACACTTATGAAGAGATTTAACCCTTTAATAACAACAACACAATTTTTAAACTCCTTTCTGTGCATGTCACTGAGTTATGTTCAAAATCTAATTAACCCTTTCAAGATGGGTCAAGGGTGAAAAGCCATGTAATCTCATTTGTTGACTCGCATTCAAAATTTTATTGAACTAATATTTCATGAATTTATGTCAATAAGTTGGGTATCAAACTGTATATTATTATACAAATTTTAGTACCATATATTACTCAATTTCTTAATTTAAAAACTTTACACATTATATAAACTACACTAATGTAACATTTAGGCAGTTCTTTTAACTATTATACGTGATGTACATTTTTGGGGTGGTGGTTAATGAAAGTGTTCCAAATGCGACATTAATTTCTTGACTACCTAATACATAATGTGCTTCAATCTGAATCACGTTGTCTTTTTTGGTTTAACAAGTTCAACTACAGTTTTGTTTTGTTGATGCCTTTATGTTTTATCTAGAACAGTATAAAATTTTGCTGTATGTTTTGCATACGAGTATTTTTTCAAATGACTAAAATTTATTGTCATGCAATTTGAACATTTAAATGTGGAAATTATTACTTCATCAGTTTGTGATGTAAGTCACATATCTCATCAAAATACTGAAGAAGAATGAGATTTGCTTCTTAAAACACCAGTCAGTTATTACAGTGAAATAGTTTAATGAGTTTGGTTTTCTAGCATATGAAAGTAAGAATGAGGCTCATGATGAAATTTGGTTTTCTAGCATATCCTCATTCTAAAGTACACTTTTGTTTTAACAGGTATTAGTAAACCTTCTATCAAGCCAAACCTTGTGGCAGCCTATGGTGAAGACAGTGACTCAGATATTGAGCCTGAACCTGTAGATGTTCGGCAACCTATACATGATCCTCTTAAAGCTTGGGAAATTAAGTTAACAGATCTAAAAAAGATGGCATGTTTACTATGTAAACGTCAGTTTCCTAACAAAGATGCACTTACAAGACACCAGCAACTCTCAGATCTACACAAGGTAGGAAATATGATGTTGTGTAAGATTTGTGAATAAATCATCCTTTTTAGGGCTTAATAATGTTAAAGTAGTAAATAATTAATTGTGGTATATAGGATTGAACTATTACTGATGTTGTATTTGGATACCCTTACATTAACTCTCTCTCTCACGGACAGGTCAAAGGGTGCATGTCACAACATTTCAATTATTTTCAAAATTTAGTTAAATGATTTTATTATTATGGTAAGTCAATAAAATTGGCATCACAATGTGGTTTGTAATTCCCATTTTAATGTTATATATGTGTTTTAATTTCTTACTTCGAAAGAAAATATTTAAACAAATACCAAATATGCTTTTTTGTATGTCATATGGTGTATCTTCTTGTCTTATTGCTCAGTTTATACTTTATTTCTTCTACCATACAATGTTTATAGTAGTTAAAGAATTAGAAACTCAAACTTCACAAATTTACCAGCTAGGATACAAAATAAGTACCTCCCATCTGTGTGATTTGCTGAGATATCAAAGTATTTTACAAACCTACAAGGGTAGCTCTGACCACCACTATATTCTTTTGAAACCTCTTATCTACTAATGCCTATTTCTCTTAAGTCCATGTTTATAACTAATAGAAAGAGCACATTCCAAACTATGTAAATCTGACAGTTGTTCCTAATTGGCTTGAAGGGGAAACTTGTATATGATTGGAAATTATGAAGAATGTTTAATAAGTCATTGCTCTGAGCAGAAATTAGATTTTTTAATCCACATATAGCCTAGTTAGAAACTAGGTACATTACAGTGGTTTTGTATGTACCAGTATAGTAATTTGATAATTTTTTGGTTTTCTAAAATGGATTTTTGAAATCCATAAAACATTAATTTGTCTTTGAGAGAAGAAATTAAGCTTATGGAAAGGATTAGCAAGTACAACATGCAAATACAAATTAATTTTGTAACATTGTAAGTACTAGAAATCATTGTTTTCCTATATATTTTTTATTTATTGTGCTATGTTTTAAGAAAAATAACTAAGAATTGAGCATTTATGAATAAATAGTAATAATATACATACACTAATATATATATATATATATATATATATATATATATGCACAATTTGTACACCTTTACTGCTAAATTCTGACCACCTCAGGAGGATAACTAACATCCAAATATCTACCAAGTTTATTGGAAAAGCCTGAACTTTGTGCAGAGCCTTATCATTAGCATTTTCTCACACTTTTGTTATTTAGATAATTCTTGTTGCAGCCACTGTACTATAAACTATCCGATAAATCCTTTCCCACTGTGTTCTCAAAGCCAGAATTACGATAAGTTTTGGTAATTGTGTTGCACAAGCTTATTTGCTACCGACAGTGGTGTGTTACAGTGTCAGGTAAACCGCCTAATAGCAGGAGCAGTGAATCACTGCTTTATGATAGGCAGGTTTCTACTTCAGTTGCTGACAGTAAAATGAACATAGAAAATAGATGTGAAAAGATTAGAGGTAGAAACTTGGGGGAAGTACTTTGGAGCTTCATGGTCAATACTAAAGATAACATAACAGTACTACCCACTTCATTTTCACATTTTTCAACCTTTAAAGTTTTATGGTAGTTGCTGAGGTGGTCAAATTGAATGACCCTGTATAGAGATAGGGTAGAGAAAATAGCAGATAAAATATAAAGATTTTCTGGAAAAAAAAATTTGATTTTTATTTAGGATGTCTTAGAGACTATACAAATGAAATTAAAAAAAAATTAAATCTTAACAGGAAACTACTTTACACTCGTGGCAGTCAACACTTTTGATTTTTTGTTGTCTACAAAAGACTTAATGTTTACTAAAAATCTGCGAAGATACACAATACGTGTTAAAAGTTATAGTATGGAAACTCCAATGGTCACTTTGGGGTCACATGGTTGGTGTAATTCACCGAGTCACTAGTAAAAGAGTTAATTGTGCCCGTAGTTTGACAATTTTGGTGAGCTAAAATTATGTTTAATGTCTACATAACTGTCATACTTGTGAGCTGAAAAAATATTTTTGTATGTATAGCAAAACATGGAAACCTTGCGAAGAACGAAACTGACACAAGACGAACTGGAAATAGTGGAAAAGGCTGAGAGAGAGGTATTTACTTACAGTCCTGCATATTCTTGATTTGTAAACTTTTTTGTATTTAGATTTTAAATTTCACAGCTGAGTGAGTTATCCCTTTGTTTTGTTAAAAGTCAGTTTGATTTAAAGTTTGTTACTGTTTCTGATGATTAGTTCTTCCATAATCTTTAACCCTATGGTCAAGGGTCAGAGGGCATGTCATCACACTTGTAGACTCGTATTCAAAATTTAATTTACTATTATTTTATAAATGTATGTCAGTAAGTTTTGCATCAAACTTTAGAATATAATTCAAATTTTAGTATTATACATTAGTTGATTTCTTAATTCGAAAGTAAATATTTAAAAAAAAAGACTAAATATCGATTTTTTTGTTGTGTGTGTGTGTGTGTGTGTCACATGGTACGTGACCTTCTGAGTTCGGTTGGATTAAATTTTATGATGCTCCACAATACAATGTCTATAGTTTCTTACAAATTAGAAACTCAAATTTCTGATATTGGGAAACTAGAATCTAAAATCTGAACCTCCTACCTTTTTATATTTGCTGAGATATCTCAATATTTAGCAAATCCACCATATTGTCTCCATCCACCACTTTGTCTTTTGAGAAGACTTGTTTATCTACACGTACTTTTGTATACCAATAACTTTATAACCAATCAAAAGCTCTACATTTCTTATACATAATTCTGTCACTTAAGTTACTTAAAAGAGAAAATCTCCTATATTGTTGGAAGTATTATGATCAAGGCTATTTACTGGACAGAAATTGGATTTTTTTAGACCAAAATACAATTACGGAGGAAGCCTGGTAACTTCGAGTGGATTTTTGGTGTATTGGTATTGTAATTTGTAATTTTTTCATCAAAACATGTGAATTTAGACAAGGTTTACAACAAGGGTTAGCAATTACGACTCATGAGTCCAAACAAGGACTTTGTAGCATCGTAAGTAGTAGAGGTGATTGTTTCCCAAATAATTTTTACTTACTGCTCTATGTTTTAAGAAAAATAATTGGCATTTAAGTATTTATTTGAAAATAATATATATATGCATATGTAATATATGGTAACCAAAATATTACTGTATTTTACAAAATACTGGTACACTAGTGCTAAGAGTAAGAGATTTGTACTTTGTTGTATTATAGATGAGTATAATTGTTTATATTGTTATTTTTCTACTCGTTTACACTGAGGTAGAATAAACACAAATACAAAACTAATGACTTGGCAATCCAGGAAAAGTTTATTTATGTAATTTGAGAAAGATGGAATGGCTTATAAAAGGCAATGAAATAAAATTAGCACTGGTAAACTTATCTTAACACATGGAAAGGAACTTCTTTACATACAAGTGTATAGATCAAGAAAAAAATGGAGAGGTTTTGAACATATTATTGTACATTCAAACAAAAAGTAATCACTGAATAATTTGTTTCTAAATTGATAAGCAAGAAGGCTAAGCCAAAAATACAAGCTCAACCAAAATGGGCCATATTTATATTACTGGAAACTACATATTTATTGGTTACTGTGTAAGCGATGGTAATATAGTAAATAGGATGTTCA
>NW_013667381.1:146011-154924 GCF_000517525.1 Limulus polyphemus | reverse complement strand
CATATTTATATTACTAGGTAACTACATATTTATTGGTTACTGTGTAAGCATGGTAATATAGTAAATAGGATGTTCATAAGCACTTACACACTTTTACACATATACTAACAATAAATCCTGACCACCCAGGTCCAGCTAGATCCAAGAGCTGAGCCCCTGATGGGAGATCAAGAGGGAAGCTCTAGACCTTTAGTAATTTTAGCAATATTTTAAGTCTTAATACCACTATGTTATGGCTTAAAGTGCCGATTTCCTTTGTGAAATTTTCTGTGGACAAAGGCCTTTAACAATCAACAATATCATTTTGAGAAAAGAAGAAACGTAAACATCTGTTCATTTAATTGGATAATTTATTGAAAGTTTAAACACATTGTCAAGAATTACTTTAATGAGTTCAGTAATGCAGAACTGTGAAAACTAAACAAAACATGCTTTACATGCCTTTTTTAAAGCAAATGTTTTTATTATTTCACTGAAGTCAATTCTCCCCACAAATTCGCTCTCAATACTAAGGATGGCTAGGTCATTCAGTCTCTCCTGTGTCATCGTGCTCCTCAAGAAGCTCTTGATGAGTTTTAATTTGCTGAAAGATCTCTCAGCAGATGCTACTGTAACTGGCAATGTGCAGAATATTTGCAGTGCAATACATATATTTGTAAAATACCATCTAACTTATGCCTTTTTATTGTTTGTAAAAGTTGATATGGTCCCATATCTTCACCAAAGTTTGATGCATGTATTGCCTTAAGGTTCTCCATTTCCTCTTGCATGGATTCTGAGAGGTCGTCTGGGTATTTGTCCACTAATCTTGCTCATGAAAGTTTGAGTTCCTCTTCTGTCATGCTTCGATATTGCCACAGAACAATCTATTAATTGTGTCTGCAGCATCAAACCACTTTGACACTCCGTCAATCACCGAATCAATGACAACAAAGACCTTCCATTTGAATTCAGATTCAGGCTCATCAGAGCCATTACAAGGATTTTCTAGGACGTTCTCCCCTTGTTCATCATCCTCCTCAATGACAATAAGTCTTGCTCTTTTTTTTTAACTTTTGTTTTGATTGGAGATGGGGTTAATTTAAATTAAAACTTTAATTGAAATCTTTAATATTGGTACTATTAATAAGATACTGGGAATAAGATATTGATAAGTGATAACAATAAGATACTGCATTATTTAACAAAAAACAAATCATTCTTTTGATATGAAGTTTAACTTTGACGCTTAGCCTAATATGTTATACTAGGCCTAAGCGGCTAAGCGTAAGCCAGTAGGCTGATCGGAAAAGTTAAAACCTTGGCTTTTAAGTCTTTAGGCCATTTGCAACATTACAAGAAAGCTACTTTGCTACTAAGGAAATAACCTAATATATATATATGTAACTAAGAACAAGCGATGATTAAACAATTACTTACATTTATTTGCATTGAACACTTAACAACACGGAAGTATTTAGCTATTTGGGCCCTGGTGCATGGCATCTTGGATGCAGAAGTGCACATTACACAAAGTTTAGCAGGAAGGAGATTGCCGTGTTCTAAATTTAGAATATTTGGCAATTGGTGGAAGATATGCTGAAATTTTGAAAGGTTTGCTTGAAAGTGCTCGCAATGCACAAATCTCTCCTTAGTGCGAAATTTGTCTTTGACTTTAACTCGAAAATCTTTGTTTTTACTGTCAGTTGCATTAGCATTACCAGTAGTTTTTGAATGTTCTATTGCTATAACTATGTTTGAAGGAAATTCCTTTATTCAGTCCAAAGTTATGCTAATTTCCATTTTGAACTTGGCTTGTAGACTACTTTCACATCAGTTTTTCTGGTCTGTGGATTCTTAGCTTAAGAGTATGCAAATTTTTAAAAAGTTGAGTTTAAAGTTGGGGCATTTTTTATGGGCCCTTGGGAATGAATGGGCCCCAGGGGTAGTTGCCCCCTTGGCCCCCTCTCGGTGGGCCTGCTAACACCCAAATAATTAACAAGTTTATTGGCTTGAATACAACTTTGTACAGAGCCATATCATAAATATTTTCTCTCACTTCTATAAAGTACTTTAGACAATTCTTGTTGCAACTACTGTACTGTAAAGAAACCGATAAGTTCTACCCTACTGTGTACTCGGCGCTGGAACTCAAATAGACTCTGAAGGAAATGTCTGCTTATTGACTTATTGGATCTGCCTGGACTTATTACAAAGTTATAATATAAACATTTTATAATACGTTAGACAATTGTCGTTAAAATCATTATACTGTCAACAAGTTGAAAAATTCAGAAAATAGCAGATAAAATACAAAGTTTTACTGTAAAAAACAACATTTTAAATGTATTTAGGAGGCTTTAGAGATTATGCAAATGAAATTAGCAATTTTTGGGATGAAGAGAAGTATTTTTAATCTTAACATGAAAATCACTTTGCATTTGGACTAGTAAAAAGAAAAAGACTATATGTATTCAAGGAAAAATCTGATTTTTGTATGTAAAAGACTTGTATTGTTTACTGAAAGTCTGCCAAATTTTGTGAAGATACACATACTATATTAAAGTTAGTAGTATCAAAACTATAACAACTGTAAAGAGTACAAAGTGGTCACATGGTCGGTCAAATTGATCAAGCCTGTGTAGAAAGAGTTAATGGTAAGTTTTGGTTTCAAATTGTTATTAATATGGTATAATGTCACGTAGTGCTACGACCAAGTGGAGCTTTTGTACTTTTTTTTTATGTTGCTAAAGACAGTCACTATAAAGAGAGAATTTAATATTAATTAGCTTTTTTGGACAGGATTAAATTTTTAATATTTAAATATTAATAGCATTTATTGAAGACAAGTTAGAGCTCTTACTAGCTTAACATAGAACTTCTTTCCAAAATATGTTTGTATGGGAAATCCTAAGAGGCATATGTTAGTGTTGGGAACTGAAACAAGGTTGATGGTTTTTTTCAATATAAGCCCCACTTTCTAGGAAATCATTTAAAAATCCCCAGCTAACTGTAAAACTATGTATGTTAACTAATTGTAAATATTGTCTTTTTGGCACAGTCTTCATCAGCATGGACCTGTAAAATTCCTATAGTTTTAAATGAGTGTAAGTAAATTTTTCAGAATGGGTATGTAGAAGGTAACTTAAGATATTTACAAATGTTCAATTAATTAACAGTTCTTTATTATCGCTTACTATGCTTTTGCTGTTTTGTAATAAGTCCTTGTATAAAAATATTTCTGTAATTTTAATTCTCATGCTGATCTTACCTCACACCTAAGTTTAAAATAATTGTTACTTTTAAGTATGTAATGTTTGTATCCATAATATTTGTCCACAGTTAGTACAAAATTTAGCAAGACCCATGTCTGTTATTATGCAGTTAATTTGCAAGATTATTAATACAACACTATTCCATATTGAAATCCTCAAGCCTATAATACTCCACATACAAGAAACTTGATAATTTTGTGCTTTAATAAAGTTGATCTAATTTCTACTCAAAATATAAGTTCTTTAATTCTTTGTCTCCAAGCAGCCAATATATATAGGCAATTTAGTTTTCCTACTTGGACAAGCTGCCAGTATATCGACTGGTAAGTCTTGTTCCGTTTCACAATCAATCCTACATTTTGAATGCCTTATATCTTCAATCTGAGAACCAATTTGATAAAAGAAAGACATGTTTTCAGCAATATATGTGGGTTTTTTTAAACCTCTATTTTGAAACAAAGAAAACAACCATTCCCATTACTTCTGGTAGGTCTCGTCACTTTACTTCTGAGCAAGCTAGGAATTTACTTGAGGAACTTCTGAACTAAGAAAATGACTATTCACAGTGATCTTGATTATGATAATTTTGAAAGTGAAAAACCTGACTTGGATAGATTTAATGAAAGTGAGAGAGAGGAGAGTCCTGTGGCAGGCCCTTCAGGTGTGAGTACAACTAAAGGCAAGGGAGAGGCCAGTAAAGAAAAAGAAAATCAGGGTCTAGATCTAGACCTAACAAGATGAAGAGGACAGTTATAGGAGCAGGAGAAGATTGTGAGAATGGTGAAGATGAAGTAGCATGGAGAGTAGTTGAAGAAGGAGAGATTGATGTTAACTTTTCATTTCATGAGCCACAACAAAATGGGCAGCTGAATTTAGATAAAAGCCATTCACTACTGGATTTCCTCAGTGCTTTTCTTGACAAAGAAATTGTTGTGGCCATTTTGTTTCTAGCATTAAAGCATATGCAGCAAAGGTTTTGGAGAAAAACAATCCTCCAACAAACTTAACATCATTTGCCTCATGGGTGCCAATTACTTATTATGAATGGTTGAAGTTTTCAGCAGTTTTGATTGCTATGGATTTGGACCCTCAACCCATTGTACTACTGACCCACTACTGGATATTTCTACACACACACTGGTACCATCAGATGTTTGCTAGGAACATGTTTGAGATCATCTAGCACAGCATGTTTCATGTCTGTGAACCAAATGCTGAAAAAAAGCAAAGATTGAGCCATTTGTGGAGATGTTGGAAAAGTTCCAGGTTGCTTTCTACCTGTATGAAAATGTGTATATTGATGAGATGGCTGTTGAGTGGAAAGGCAGATTCAAGCACAAGTAGCTCAAGGCAAGCAAGTTCCAAAAATATCACATCAAGACATTCAGGCTTTTCAGTTCTGCAAAAGACTATGAAAAGTTATTTTGGAAAGGACACGGCATACAACCCTGACCTTGGCACCAACTCTGCTCATGCTGTCAAAGTTTTTGACACTCTTCTGAAGCCCCTACAACCAGGTCATCATGTGTTTGCCAACAGGTACTAAACTTCAGAAACTCTTGTAGACTATCTTCGCACACACAGCTTCAATTACACTGGCACATTGAACATCAACAGTGTCAGCTTTCCTGCAGAAGTGAAGAGTCTGAAACTTGACCATCAGGAGGTGAGGTGGTTTTTGAGCTCTGGAAAGAAAACACTGTATGTTGGTTGGAGAGACAAAAAGGCAAAAAAGCCATATGTGTTTGTATCAACCAAAGCTGTAGTGCAAAACATTAAATAGGGAGCAGGAGCAAACACCATCATAAAGCCAAAAGTTGTGGATGACTACAACATGTCAACGAATGGCTGTGATCAAATGGAGCGGATTGTGGTATTTTATAGTATGCACATTCGCAAAACCCGAAAGTGCTAGCATAAAGTATACCACTGGATTATTGAAGTGACCCAAGTAAGTGCCCAAATCTTGTACAGCTTATGCCAGTCAAAAGGGACAAAGAAAGTGAGCCTGCAAGTTTTTAACCAAAACCTCATTGATGGCCTCACAAACAAAGTTGCAGAGGTGAAACTGAAAGACACCATAAACTGTCCGCCAAAGAAATTCAAATGTGGAGAGAAAGGGAATGAAATGGAGAGGGTGGTTGAAGCCAGATATCTTGTGGACTATGAAGGAAAGGATTGAGACTGTGTGAAGTGGTCCTGGAAAACATCAGTGCTCCAGTTATGTTTGCATAGGATGTATGGACAGACCACATCTGTGTCCAAAGAAGTGCTTTATCGCCAGCAAAATGAGCAACACTAGCCTAGACATGATGATTGCTGTACATAGATTGTATATATTTGTAAGATGCTGTTCCTGGATTTCTTCATTTATTACTTCCCTTTGACGTAATACATGCTGATGCACTATTCTTCAACAAAATGCACTTTACTGATGGTTTTGAGGAAAATTATGGATATACATTTTAAAATTCTTCACCTACCTGTCATTTTGAAGCTCTTGCAGTGGATATTCACCATGGAGGCAGTGCTAAGACTTGGTAAGTTATGCTTGTATGAATATTTCGTAACATAACATGTATAATATGATGTTTGAATAACAAAGCATGCATAGACTGCTTTGCAAAAAACATCCTCCAATACACTTTCTTGCAGCCATTTTTTGCTCCACCCAAAGCCTGTATTTGCTCCAGGGATAAAAGAGTTTGTATCTATCAGTACATTGTAAGCACTCTTCTGTTATTTGATGCACATTTTTTTTTGTCTACATTTAACCATGTGGAATGAAGAAAGAAAGGCTTGTTTCTGAGCACCCCTGGTTTAAATCTTAATATCTACCACTAAAAAGTAGTTAAACTATCAGTTGAATTGCATAAAAATAGGGTTTTCATTGGTCACAAAAATCCTGAAAGTCGTGCAAGTTTGTAAATTGTTTTCAGTACTGAAAATCCTGGAAAATTGGTGGTTTTTATTAGGAACCTTGGAAAAGTTCTTAAAAGACTTATCCATTCTTTCCTATTTTTGTTAATCAATTGCCATATCATTATGTCAATTTTCCAAAAACCTAGAAAATGTGATTTGTAAAATGAGTAATAAGTTGACCTGACAACACTGAAGAGTAATAGGCTTTGAACTATCTACCTCTGTCTGCAAGTAAATGGGTGTCACATGAATATTTTTGGGATGATGTTGTAAGTGTAAAATAAGCTCAAACTTATTTATTGGAAATCTAAAATCAACAACTGTCGAAGGGATAAAGAAGGATGTTTCAGGATTTTCCTCATTCATTTAAACATTTCTAACCTAAGATCAACAGTTATTGTCTAAAATTCATTAATAAAAAAAAAAAGTAGGGTAGAATGCGAACCCAAAGAGTAATTGTAACAAAATTAGTGTCATAGACCTAACTACCATGTATATGAAAGTTATTTGCCATTAAGGGCAGCCTTCAGCTTATACTTGATTAGGTTATCCATTATTTTTTTGAATGATTGGTTTAGGTGGAAATATTTTGAGTGAAATTTTGGACCCCTGTTTTTAAATATTTTGAGGGATATTCTTGGACATTCAAGACTATAAATACAGTATTGTGACATATGTTATTAATACTAATTTATGTGTGTGTGTGTTGTGTTTAGTTTCTTCTTTGTAGACCTAAAATGTATAAAATTATTAAAAACTTGTTTGTTCATGATTTTACTGCTAATCATCATACCTTGTGATGACTGATACACATGACAGCACCCTTGACAAAAAATATAATTATTAAAACGTCTATTTGTTATCATACTAGAAGACCTGCAGGCTGAACTTCACACTGAAGTATAAATGCTTTATTGACCCTCATGGTTTCCAGTTCTTTTGTTAGATGGAATTGCATTAGAACAGAAAACATTTAAAACTAATGGAATGCAATTCTGCAGGAAAACAATGAATAAATTGTAGACTAAGCAAATGTAAAGAATATATGTAGAAAACTTTTTCCTTGGGTATAATATCATCACTTGATGTTACGGTAAAGTAGCACTGAGATTTCTCTATCTAGCCTTTACATGTATATGGACCTGTAACATTCATTTAAAAATACTGTATAAATGTTGGTTTTAATATGGTTTAGCAAGAAGAAAGATTTTAATCCTTATTTAAGAGACTGATCTATAATGGAAAGTTAGGCACTTCTTATGTTTTCAAAACAGTATTTTTTCTCTGATTCTAGAGAAATTCTACTTTGGGAATGTGAATTATAAAATAATAAATACATCTAAAATGGTTTATACTACTCCATGTTGTGCGGGAGAGAAAGTCGATCACCAGATCATGTGTTTTTTTTCTTTTCTGTGTAACTTTCTTAACTTCGTATTGGTTAATGTGTTGTTACAAGAGTTTGAAAATACTCCTGTGGTCTCTAGAATGCTGAAGTTGATATGAAGTATTTGTGTGAGAATTAAGAAGACAGCTTATGGATCACATGAATAATGTTCAACTCCATGATTTTGATCCTCTTGAACGATTTGTTTCGATGTGAAAAACACTGAAGGATACCAAGTTTTTCTTCTTACTGGAAAATTGATCTTGTGACACGGACGGTGTGAGAGTTGCTACTCATCTGATAAGAACGAATTATATTATGAAAAACACATTCATTGTTCCAGACACACACACACAACTTGAAAGTAGACCATCAAGCTATTATTCTTGCTTTTAAATCATTAATGTTTTTGTAATGATACCATTATTGCAATCATCATTCATATTTTAGACTTTTTATCTACATTTTAAAACACTTCATATTTTAGTCACTTTTACACCAGGAAATAAATGTAAATATTTGTTTTTTATCTAGGCTGTTTACAGAGACAGGGCAAAAGAACGTAGGGAGAAGTATGGACAACCAGAAAATCCCCACCCAAATAAACTAAAAGACAAATACTTGAAAAATATTGAGCAATCTGTGTAAGTTATGAAGTATTATATATGCATGTGTGAACAAACCCTAAATTTAGTCCAAAATAGAAATATAATGGTTAACACAGGGTTTATAGTGGACAAAAGATGAAATACAATACACTATTTAGCATGGAAGAATTATTGGACTGCAACAGAAAGGTTGGGCATCAATACCAAAAACTTCAGCCCTTGTAAATTTAATTTGGCATGTGTGCAACATACTGGACATTTATAATGATTTTCAGTTTACTATCAGTTAGCAGTTTTAAGAAAACCAAATGTACAGATCTAGTGAAAGACCTGTTAATTCCCAACAAATGTACAGATCTATTGAAAGACCTGTTAATTCCCAATAAATGTACAGATCTAGTGATAAGACCTGTTAATTCCCAACAAAACATTTTCATTATAATGTAAAAGTGCACAAGTAAGATGTTATTAGTGCCTCTAGTTATGAAGAAAAGGTACTACGAGAATAAAATAGCAATGGATTTTTTAACATTCATTGCTTGGCAAGGACAAAACCTGTTGTAAACTGTTAAGATTTTTTGTCCCAAAACAAAATCAAAGCATCAGTTCACAATTGTTTTTAAACATCTGAAGTATTGATTGGACAAATCCTTTCCTAGATTTATACTTTTTTTCTGAATAAGTAAAGGAATTAGAATTGTAAGCAGTCCATCTTGGACGTGTGTGTGTGTGGGGGGGGGGG
>NW_013667381.1:137223-145000 GCF_000517525.1 Limulus polyphemus | reverse complement strand
TGAAATTGAGCATCTCATCTGGCCACCACAATCCCCAGACCTCAACATTATTGAGCATTTATGGTCGATTTTAGAGATTCAAGTAAGAAGTAGATTTCCGCCGCCATCGTCTCTAAAAGAACTGGTGGGTGTTTTAACTAAAGAATGGGCTAAAATTCCTTTGGAAACAATTCACAATTTGTATGAATCAATACCTCTGAGAATTGAGGCTGTAATTGCCTCAAAAGGTGGACCTACACCATATTAAAATATATTTTGTTGATTTTTCAAGGTGTTTCCATTATTTTGTCCAACCCCTGTATGTGTTAGCTAAAAACGTGTAAACAAGATCAGTTGTTTTTTGTTTTTTTTTACATAACTTTTTTAGTAATAGTACTGCTTGTGCTGATTCTATAAATAGTTTGGAATTGAAAGCAAATAATAAAAACCTTTTGTGTTAGTGTTTATTTTTGACCATTTGAATCATGCTGTGAGATTGGTTAAGCATCTGTAAATTGTACAGTATTTAATGAAGGTCACATGTCTCCAAGAGGCATCACTAGTAAGTTCTTATACATTCTTGATTTTGCACAGGAGTGATGATAATTCAATCATATACAATGGAAAAACGTACTTTACTATTTTAATAGTCGTGTTTTGAGGCTTTCCGGATAATTGCTAGACATGAGAAGCACAAAAGACACGCATATGTTACCGCCAGAAGAAAATAATGACTAAATATATATTCACTAATGGTATCAGTTACGGATCTACCAAAGTCTTGTAAAAGACAGTTAAAATTTATGTTTAATGTGAGTGCGTTTACAAGAGAGCACGTAGCTAACCTTGGGAAGTATATGTACTATATATTGGGTTAGTAAGGTGAAATAATACAGATTATTCATAACAAGATTTGAAATAGTCTTATTGTATTATTTCATCTTAGTAACCCTAATACATAGCATATATAGTTTTATACTATGTTGTGAAGGTTCTTACGTTAAACATAAATTATACCTGTCTTTTGTATTTATTGTGTTATTAAAACACAAAATCATCCAGTGATAATGATCGTGGCAAAAGTTAGTGGGTTTTTTTTTTTGTATTAGTGTGTCCATATAGTTTCACCTCCAGTTTGCCTTTGTGTTATACAGCCATTAGGACATTCTTTCTGGTTTATAAAAGAATTTTACATAACCAACTTTTAGAAGATACCAGCAAAGGTTTAACATGACAGAAAATTGATGAATTTTCAGTTTAAAAAGAATTAGTTTGTTTAAACTGTTAACAAGATACATTTATATGAATACCAAGTATTAATACATGTGTGTGTGGTAGCAAGTTTTGCAATAAGTGCTATTAATAATTACAGAATAATATATTTTTAGTGACACAATACCATGCTTGAACCCATGTGTAAACAGTGAGAAAAAAAAGCCCATCTGAAACTGAAATTAGATGTACATATGTGCATCTTAAAGGCATAGCATTTTTATGTTGGTATTCAGTTCTTGAAATGATTAATCAACTACTATTATTATTACACTCCTAAAAGAAAATATACAAGATTCATAGATTTATAACATTTTGTGACCTGGATGGTTACCATGCTGTTACGTTAATTTTCAGCACTGAAGAGCAGTATGTGAACACACCCATTCAAACTAACCTAATACTGCAGTACTTAACAAAATGTGTGTGTGTGGAGTCCAGGGCTTTATCACACTGTTAACTATAATATTGAATTTAATTGTTCCCTGTGTAAGAAATAAATGATCTGTGTGTATGGTGATCATTTAGTTGTCAGACTGTCTTGAAAGTTTTTTACACAGATAATCTTGGAGTGACTTGTAAGGTAGGTAAACTAAGTTGGCATGGCAGAATTCAGGTGCACATAACTTAAATTTTGTTAATGTGACAGAAGCTGAGAATCCAGTGAATCGTTAATCTTTATCTTCCTCACAGGCCTTATGAACAACCTACAAAAGAAGGAATAGGAAGCGATAATATTGGTAACAAGATGTTGAAAGCCATGGGTTGGTCTGAAGGACAAGGACTGGGTCGAGTTAATGAGGGAGTTTCTGATATTGTCCAGGTAGAAAGAAGAGTAGCAGGAGCTGGATTAGGGATGGCAGGATCCACATGTGGAACAACAGCCAGTGATTCCTACAAAGAAGCAGTCAAGAAATCAATGCAAGCCAGATACACAAACCTGTGTTGATATGTTTATTCTCAATCATTCCTTTATGTTGTACACACTGTAATATATCATCATCCATGATGTAATCATGTAGGTTTACAAATCAATAAAACTTTTGTTATGAAAAGAATGTGTGTGTGGGTTTGTCCCCCTTCTGACAAGTTTTTCGGTGTTTTCACTTAGTTATATGTCATTCATAATAACAACCCAGAAATGTAATTATGGATACTTTGTTTCAACTGCCTCTACATTATTTACATGTAACTGGGAAAATTGCCATTGTCAGAAAGCAGAATAATGTTTCACAAATGTGAGTAAATTCAAAGATTAAATATTGCTTGGATTTTGGGAGTTTAAATGCTTAGAATTGACAAATTTAGGGATTTTTTTTAAACCAGAAAGGAGACTATAAAGTTACTTGGAATAAAACATTAAGTTACTAAAAATATGATTTTAAACAATGGAAATTGCTTTTTTTCCCATCAAACTGTATTTACAATAATAAAAACTATCTCATACTTATTCAATTTGAAAAGTTGGGGAGAAACACTGTTAATGAATGTTTTTTCCTCTAAAGATTTCAATTTCCAGATGTTTATTTTTGCTAATTCTGAGACCATTGGAGTTACTAATGCTCGTTAAGTAGGTCAAAAAATGTATTGTACCAGATATATTTCAATGGTCTTAATTTGACTAAAGTATGTTTGGCTCACTTATTAAAAGGCACATATAATGTGTGTCATTAGTGCCTTGAAGGGACATTAATATTATAATAAGAACATTGACGTTTCTATTATATATATCTATATGAACAACAAATATTAATGTATTTTAGCCCCAGTGGTATGTCTGCGGACTTACAACGCTAGAATACGGATTTCGATACTCGTGGTGGGTAGAGCACAGATAGTCCATTGTGTAGCTTTGTTCCAATTACAAACTATTCCATTTTCGTAGTAATTCAATTTCTGAGATGGAGCTAGGTATACAACATTTCATGAACTATTTACTTTTAAAAACATTTTTTCATCTAATGAACAATATTATGAATTCATCTCCTCTGACGCTGTAGATCCATCAAAGGAGTGTGGCACAATGCCAAGATTAGGATCCTATTTCCATCCATGTGCTATGTATGATGTGATGGGATATTTGATTTGGCTGTGGTAGAGAGCAAGTTCACAGCCGAGTTTGCCAATATACCCACGGTAAATGTTTAAGGGCTGTTCTTCATGTAAAGAGCCAACTTTATGTTTGGCCTACTTATCTCTCAAGTTGTTGATATCTCGTACAATTCATTTTAGACTATACAGGTCACAGTCAAGCTTCTATGTTACGTTCAAGTCTCGTTAACTAACACATTAAAGATCCCGATGGATTCAAATCAATTCTAAACAACCTCGAACATTACCTTGCCAATTTAATACAACGAAAACACCAAATGACAGCCAGTGAGCGCATTAAGATTGAAGAGAATGGAAAACAACACCAAGCCTAATGAATTACAGGTATCATGGGTATGAACTTCGTTTGTCAGCACTTAATACGGACATGGCCAATTTTGAACCATAGGGAACATATGCTGGAAAAGTTAGTGAAGAAGTAAACAAAAAACCACTCGGGAATCAAAAATTTACTGTACCTTTAACACTGCTGTCTACAAATCTGAATTTATCAAGGAGAATTATTGTATTTTGCATCTGAAATTTATAATTTTACCCTGCATAATTACATTTGTATCAGTTCCAATGGGAAGGTGGTAAATTTATGAACTTACAAAGCTAAAATCTGGGTTTCGATTACTCACCGCGGACACAGCAGGTAGCCCAATGTGGCTTTGTTCTAAAAAACAAAGAGTTCTAAACGACACCTGGAGAATATAGTGAGAAATGAAAATGCCACTTAAATACTTTTATGGTTATATTAATCACTTAATTCAGGTATTTGTGTGTGTAGCTTTTGGTCAAAGGAGAAAAGTAAGAAAATATCACAGGGAGAGGAATTGAACCATTTTTCTATCCACGACAGGCCTCAAAATAAAGTAGACATACATATATATATAATTAAGGATTAATTACTTTGTGTTAAATGATTTTGAATATGCAAATCAACAAGTCATGGTGGAACATCATACATTACAACTAAGTTTAGATATTGGCGTTTTGTAAGTAGTCATGATAATAACATAAATTAATCGCGTTTGTTAAGGCCATGTAACATATTGTTACGACGGCGGAGGTCACGTGACCTGGGAGCATACGCGCTGGAGTTTCTCGAAGGATCATGAATTTGCCCGGCAACTCTAGTCTGATCGAGATGCCCTCTTTTTTTAATATATGAGCCTGGCGAGAAAAACCAGCGGAATTGAAAAGAGAGATAATTGAGTTAAGCGAACAGTAGGCACCGTAAGTAAAGTGTGTGAATCACTGATTTATATCGTGTTATAAAATTTGTTAAGTTTAAAGTGACTGTGGAAATCCTGTGTATTACAAAAACTTGTGTCGAGAAAGAATAAACTGGTTGAATCAAGAAAGGACTTGTATCACTGAAGTTCCTCGGAAAGAATTTGTACCGGAAATTAACAAACAAACAGATACGTAACAATATATTTCCGATGCAAAATATTTATACACTCAGTTCGGATTTTTCATAAACGGATATTCCTTGTATTAATGACATTTTAAAACAAAGAAATGTGGATAAACTTGAACACCAGGACCGTTCAGAAAGAATCCTACAACAAATCCTCTTGGTAAGCAAAGTGTGACGTCATATAAAGGGTAAAAATCCAGGATAAAATGTGAGTGATAAACTCCATCTACAGGCAACAGCACGAAATATAATCAAATACCTTTCCTCCCTTGTGCTTTCATAATCCATGTAGTGTACGAGGACGATAGTTTTCCAGCGCCCGTTTGAACACTCTAATCGCAATAAAATTCTTAGGAGGCTTTGTTTGTTTTTGATTATGCACAAAGCTACACAAGGGCTATCTGTGCTCTGCCCACCACGGGTATCGAAACCCGGTTTCTAGCGTTGTAAGTCCGCAGACATACCGCTGTGCCACTGGGGGGCACTTAGGAGGCTTGACCAGTATGTCTTCATTTGTAAGATCATATGCACCTGTTTCGTCTTCCAGCTACTTGAGGTATGCAACATGTGAATGGGAGGTATGATTGTAAGAATTGTTTTGTTGAACCCTTACCTTATTTCAGACGGATATTCTTCGCTTTGGGTATGACAGAGATATGACGGTGCAATGGAATCTGCGCTGCAGAGATATTGTTAAAACGCACGGCCAGAACATGATTTGATGTGGTGACATGGACTGTGACGACGTTGTTAGGTTCCAAAATCATTTGAATATAACGTACAAGATTGGTTTTAAACTATTTTATCACTGATGTGTGAAATTATAAAATTGAATAAAATTAATAATAAAACTTATCTCGCATAAGTGATGTTTTTGTTTAGTCATGCGCCATTTATGAAGGCATGTATGTTAGTCAATAAATAAAACGTTTAGTACTTCTGTCAAATTTTACTAATAACTTGTTAATTTATCCGCCATACTAGTATAGGCTTTAGTTAGCATAATAAATACTTAATAGTCAGTCACATTTTACTGTTAACTTCATTAAGCCCATGTGTTAGCCTAAAACTGGTTGGTTAAAAGAATTAACTGACTAACCAACCTAATGTAAACTGAATTGTATGCATTGACATGCAGACGAAAGCAAAATTATTTCACTACGAAAGCGTTTCAAGATTTCGTATTTATTTTTTTACTTACATTGTTTTTCCGTATCTTATTTAGGATTTAATTTTTTATTATATAATACTCAAAAAACATTTTTCAGGAAAAAACAATTAAATTGTCAATTACAACTCCTTAAGAATTGTAATTATGATCATAAAGTGTAATTTACAACAATACTGAACTTACTATGACAAAAAACGCTTTTATTATTTTCTTTGTAATACCTGAAAAATATGATTGAGACAAAAGAAAATCATCAGATCACATGTTCATGGAGTTCTGCCCATGTTAATCTGGAAAATAATGAATTTATTTGCATGAAGCATGAACCTAACGACTATGTTTCAACAACATTCTGTTCATTGAAATGGCTTATTTTCCAGAATCAAACATTTTCAAAGCCAATCTTCAGATACATTTTGTATTATTTTAGAGTCTGTTTATTTCAGATTTGTCTTCCAGATTAACTTCATTTTTATACATTTTCTTCCCATTCACTTCAGAATGCTGAGCTGTATGCAGTTGAAATGAAACTTCAGATATTTTTTTTGTTGCTGTGATTGGTTGTATTGATACGAACTAACGCTTTATTCATCATCAATCCCAGTGGCATAGCGATATGTCTGCGAACTTACAACGCTAAAAACCGAGTTTTGATACCGTATTGGGCAGAGCAAAGGTAGCACTTAGTGTAGCTTTGTGCTTAACAACAAACAAACAGATTTTAAAATAAATTGTACGATTACGTCAAACTCACCTAGGGAGCGCTCCATTACACTTGTTTGATTTGTCGTTCTTAAATTTTCATGTTCCTACTCTTTCTTGTAGTAGAGCCGACGTAACTTTGTTTGTTACAAGGAAAAAAATAAAAACTATATTTGATGTTTCCCATGGAGAAAAACGGCTTTATATATATCTGATGAACTACTACAGATGATATTCTGGTTTAAAAACACATCTCAGTCATGTAAGTGGATACACTTTATGACGTAGTGTTTGTAGCTGTTTTTTAGCATACAAAGTACATTTGCCAACATACTGCGAAGTTATAAACACTTAGGAGTTTCATACGTTGATAGCTTACTAGAGTTTCATTTGTTCAAATAGTCACAAAGTATTCGATTAATTAGATAAATGAGAATCATTTTTCCATAAACATTTCTTAATAGTAAAAAACACTTAAAGGAAAAATTATTGAGATTTTATATGCACGATAAACTAAAATCTTTTGCAAGTTTTCTTTGGACACAGTTCGTATATAACTGATAAAATTAAAACCGCGACCGGTAAATGTTTTTATGGTAAACTTCACCGTCAAAGTTACCATCACAGTTCATAATTATGAACTGATATGTCTAAAATACAAGTTTATAATCTTGCTTGTGTCCAATAGTAAAGTTATTATTATTATTATACTTTCTATTTCAATACTCTAAAAACTGAGAAACGTGATTTGAACTCGTGAAGATAGGAAGCGTCATCAACAGATATTCGATAATACAATGGTTTAAATGAATTTGGATGGACTCGTGAAGATAGGAAGCGTCATCATCAGATATTCGATAATGCAACGGTTTAAATGAATTTGGATAATCCCCCTATAATACAATGGTTTAAATGAATTTGGATGGACTCGTGAAGATAGGAAGCGTCATCAACAGATATTCGATAACACAATGGTTTAAATGAATTTGGATAATCCCCCGATAATACAGTTTAAATGAATTTGGATAGACTCGTGAAGATAGGAAGCGTCATCAACAGCCCCTCGATAATACAATGGTTTAAATGAATTTGGATAGACTCGTGAAGATAGGAAGCGTCATCAACAGCTATTC
>NW_013667381.1:117661-136487 GCF_000517525.1 Limulus polyphemus | reverse complement strand
AATAGCTGTTGATGACGCTTCCTATCTTCACGAGTCTATCCAAATTCATTTAAACCATTGTATTATCGAGGGGCTGTTGATGACGCTTCCTATCTTCACGAGTCTATCCAAATTCATTTAAACTGTATTATCGGGGGATTATCCAAATTCATTTAAACCATTGTGTTATCGAATAGATGACGCTTTCTATCTTCACGAGTCCATCCAAATTCATTTAAACCAAACAGATATTCGATAATACAACGGTTCAAATGAATTTGGATGGACTCGTGAAGATAGGAAGCGTCATCAACAGATATTCGATAATACAATGGTTTAAAATAATTTGGATAATTCCCAATCATTGATTTTCATTGGAGGTAAACCTGAAGAAATCAACTGAAAAACTAAAACTCGGTCGAAGGTTTACATTTCAACAGGACAGTGATCCCAAACACAGATCAAAGGCAACCCAAGAATGGTTTTTGAGAAAGAAAATTAAAATCCTTGACTGGCCAAGCCAAAGCCCAGACCTAAATCCACTCGAATATCTGTGGAGAGACTTGGAAATTGCTGTACATCGAAGACATCCTTCCAACGTACAAGAACTGGAGGATATGTGCAAGCACGAGTGGGCAAAACATATCTCCAACATACTGTGCAAAGCTTGTGAAGGGTTATCCAAAACGAGTTTCAGCTGTCATTGCTGCCAAAGGAGCTTCAACCAAGTATTAACTGCATAATTATGTTAGGGGTTGAAGAATTTTGAAACATGTGTTTTCATGATTTTTTGTAATCTTTAGAAACTGGTCTGACATTAATATAATAAATATTTTTGGCCATTTGAGTTATGTCTTTCACAAGAAAATAACTAAAATTGATTACCAGTACAGGGGGTGAAGACTTTTGCAAGGCACTGTATGTTTCGTTGTTCTACGTCACTACTAGTACTAGTTCTAATATTTAGCAATTCTTAGGTTACCCTTCCACTGCTCGTTAGAAACAATGGTTTCTAAGACGTCTTCTGCCTCCACGAATATATTAAACTTTTGTTTACTTAACACTAGCCCCCTAGTGCCGCAGCGGTATGTCTGTAGGACTTCCAACGCTAGAAACCGGGTTTCGATACCCGTGGTGGGCAGAGTATAGATAGCCCATTGTATAACTTTGTGCTTAATTTCAAACAAACTTAACACTAAAAATTAATTTCCCACTAAATCAGTAAAATGTTTGAATATTACCATTGTAAAATAATTTCGCTGTTAGAAACAACAGCAGCCAGTCCGTTCAGGGGAAACAACAGAAGGAACAAAATGCTTTACGATAAATTTAGTCCTATTATTGTACGTTTAAGCTTTCGTTTTTATTTATATCACTACATTACTCTTAGAATAATTTTTGTTTTGTTTTTGCAAATAAAACCACAGTTTAATTTAAACTGATAAGCATGTTTCGCAATTTCATAGGAATAATGGAAAAAAAATGTGAATTATAACTATATTTACTTTGAAAGATTTACAAAACAATTCATGAAACAGGATAAACATTAGTTGGCTGACTGAATTTATATTTTGTTATTGCTCTAAGATACAATACTATCCACTTTTGCTGAGCTCGCTTGTAATAGCATATTTCATCTATATAATGTACTTAAGAGTAGTCAGCTATCATATTGCAATATTTACCTATTTGGAACACTAACATTTGGTAAAGAATCGGTTAGGTGAAACGTGCGTATCGTAAGTATGATTAGGTAAAAAAAATTCATTATATATAGTTTAGAAACGATATCTATCTATATATATGCACAAAATTATAGCCCCCTCCTCCGTTGACACAGCGGTAATTCTACGGACTTATAATGCTAGAAACTGGGTTTCGATACCTGTGGTGGATAGACCACAGATAGTCCACTGTGTTGCTTAACTACAAAGAGAACAAAAATAAAACAAACACAAAATTACTGTTATTAATGCCTCAAACGGAGAAGTTATCAACTGTAGTTTAACGTTTTTATCTGCAATCAGTCGTTCTGTATTATTAAGGAACATTAAGACAATTCCAATGCTTTTTTTTATTTAACACCGTCCCTATTTTCCTTTCTTATGACATTTTCGAGGTCCGGCACTGCCAGGTGGTTAGGGCGCTTGATTCGCAATCTGAGGGTTATGGGTTCGAATCCCCGTCCCACCAAACATGCTCATTCTTTCAACCGTGGGGGCTTTAAAATGTTTTCGTCAATCCCAATATTCGTTTGTAGAAGAGTAGCCCAAGAGTTGGCGGTGGGTGGTGATGACTAGCTGCCCTCCCTCTAGTCTTTCACTGCTAAATTACGGACGGCTAGCGCAGATAGCCCTTGTGTAGCTTTGCGTGAAATTCAAAACAAACAAACACAGAGGCATTGTCAATAATCAAAAAAGAAATAACACTGGTATCTATCTATAATAAGCGTCGCTAAAAAAAATGTCGAGCCTGAAATAGTCAGTTCGACACACATGGATATCTGGAATAGTCAGTTCGACACACATGGATATCTGGAATAGTCAGTTCGACACACATGGATTTTGTCAAACTACTATCGATGCTCTTTCCTCTAAGTCTGTATACATCAGTTAACATAACACATGATTTACTGAGACTTGCACTTATGGTTTCGAAAATATTATGATAACAGCGTGAGTTGGATAATGAAACTTCTAACATTTAGTTAAGATAGTTAAAACACAGCCAGTATTCGGCTCTAGTGGTTTGTTTTGGTTATGTTATTTTTATAGCTACACAATAAAGTACCTGTGCTCTGCCCATGACGTGTATCGAAACTCGATTTTTTGCGTCGTAAGTTTGCAGACTTACCGCTGAGCCACTGGAGAGCATGTGTCTCTAATCTTTGTGATAGTTGTTTCCCATCAGAATTCTGTCTCTATATTTAGTAAACATAAATTCTTTGCTTACTGTAACACCATTTGTGATCACGTGGTCCAAACTTTCTTCTAAACTAAAAAAATTCACTCTTGGACAAACTGCTTGTGATGACGATGGAAGTCATGTTCTACCGGATATAGTATTGCCCCATAGCACGAGCGGTATCGGGTAGATCTCCCAAAAATAGCGGAAAGCAGTAGTTTACGGGCGTGTGCAGGAGAACAAAAGGAAAGGTTTCTGTATCTCTAATAATAACATTTTTGTTATTTTTCGGAAAACAGCTAAAATTATCCGTAGCACTTCAGTAGAAAGTAATTGATTTGAAATATTTTGGAAATGTCAAAAACAGACAGCAAAGTAGAAGTATTTTACTGATTCGTTTCCCCAAACTAGTATTTTAATAAGAATAATCAAACTGTAGACTTATATAAAAGAAATACTTCCATATACGTCTACAGTTTGATTATTCTTATTAAATTACTAATTTAGCGAAACGAATCAGTGAAATACTTCTATATAAGCCTACAGTTTGATTATTCTTATTAAAATACTAGTTTAACGAAACGAATCAGTGAAATTCACTGATTCGTTTCGCTAAACTAGTATTTTAATAATCAAACTGTAGACTTATATAGAAGTATTTCACTGATTCGTTTCGCTATACCAGTAATTTAATAATCAAACTGTAGACTGATATAGAAGTATTTCACTGATTCGTTTCGCTAAACTAGTATTTTAATAATCAAACTGTAGACTTATATAAAAGTATTTCACTAATTCGTTTCGCTAAATTAGTAATTTAATAAGTATAATCAAACTGTAGACTTATATAGAAGTATTTCACTGATTCGTTTCGCTAAACTAGTATTTTAATAAGAATAATCAAACTGTAGACTTATATAGAAGTATTTCACTGATTCGTTTCGCTAAACTAGTATTTTAATAAGAATAATAAAACTGTAGACTTATATAAAAGTATTTCACTGATTCGTTTCGCTATACCGGTTTCCAAAAAGCTACATTTGGTATTTCAAAAAGAACCGGTGCTTAGTTCCGGTGAGTACCAACAGAATTTCACCTGTGCTTGTCTTCAGTTCAGGCAAGCTTAGATGGAAAGCAAAACATTTTAAGTTATTAAACGGTTTTATTCACGAATATCATTAGTTGAATCTTTTTTTCTCGAAGTGAAGATTCCGGTCTGCTTCAACTGTGGTCTATATCTAATCAGTAGTATGTCAACAACCAAAACATCTTATTATAAACCAGTAGAAACAAAAACATGGTCGGTATAGATCAACCCATTTAACCCAGAGAAAAGGTCGCTGTAAAGCATAAGAATACTCATCGAGAAACATGTCTATTTAGATTAAAAGTCAAGTAACCCAAAATATAGTCAGTTTAGACCGTATGCAAAGTAACCCAAAACATAGCCAAACTAGACCATGTGTAAAGTAACCCAAAACATAGCCAAACTAGACCATATGTAAAGTAACCCAAAACATAGCCAAACTAGACCATATGCCAAGTAACCCAAACAACATGATAAGTATATATTATTAGTCAAATAACAAAAACAACAAAAGTGATTCAATTCTTCTTTTTGGAATCTTTTCTTAACCCTTCCCTTCTGAACAAAAGTTACACATACACACAAATGCCAGAAATGAGAGGTGGATATAAATATAAAAATGTCTCTAGTGACATTTTCACTATTAGAATAAAGTAAATTAATTTTCTTTAACATTATCAACAGGATGAAGCATGACTTAAGCTCTCACCCTATTCGCTAGGTGGCGTTTGTAACTAAGAGAAAATAGATATAGCAAATGTAATTTGTGTGAGGATTTTGGTTTTGTTGTTGTTAAATACAAAGCTATACAATGGGTTATTTATGATGTGCCCATCACGGGTATCGAAACACGGTTTTTAGAATTATGTGCCTTCAAACTTATTAGTGAGCCACTGGAAAGTTTGTGTAAAGTGAAATTATAAATTTTACATGCAAAATACAGCAATTTCGTCTGATAAGATTAAGTTTGGGGACAGTGTTATTAAGGGAACAGAAAATGTTCAATGTCCAGACAACGATTCGGAATGATTATTGTTGGCTTCTTCAACAACTTTTCCAGCATTTTCTCTATGGTTCAGAATTGACCATATCTTTGTAAGTGCTGACAAACGAAGGTAAGTTCATACCCATAAAATCTGTAATTCATTAGGCTTAGTGTTGTGTTCCATTCTCCTCAATCTTGATGTGCTCACTGGCTGTGATTTGGTGTTTTCGTTGTATGAAATTGGCAAGGTGATATTCGAGGTTGTTAAGAAGTGAGTTGAATCCATCGGGATCTTTAATGTGTTAGTTAGTTAGGGAAACTTTAATGCAGCAAAGAATCTTATCTGTGCCCTGTATAGGGCAAAGGGAATTGTATAACATACCAACAAGTTAGGAGGTAAGTAAGCCAAGCGGAAAAATGTTTCCCTCCATGAAGAACAGCCGCTCTATTCTCCAGTTGCTTGAGGTATGCGACTGTTGAAAGGATATGTCGTGGAAACATCTTATGTATACATAACCCGTGTCGCTTTGACAGACAGGGATCATTCTTAATTATGTCGCGTATTGTTGCCTTTGGCACGTGGACAGCTTCTGCCATTGAATTTTGTGTTCGTGGATTCTCATTTGTTTAAGACGTCGCTCCTTGCTTTCCATATATGAAATACAACTTGTCCTGGATGGTCCTGGCACCATAAGTAGATCCATATTACTTTGATTTCCAATGTCATTAAATACAAACGATATCCTCGTCTTGGAAAAGGTAAATCCCCGATCTGAACACATGTTTATGATCTTAGAGTATGAATTCTGTCTCGGAAAAGGGCTATAAATACCATTCTCAATTTTGCGGCAATATCACGATACCTGCGAAATGCCAAAATGTAGTTCTGATGATGACAAAACCTTGTCGAAACGTTGTACATTTGCTGTTATGTTAAACTTATATTAAAGTTTTTCTTCATTACCCATTCAAGCCGTTTCACCACAACATTATATCGGTTGGAGTTTTCACGTGATTTGCTGATTTGCACAAAATCGTTTTAATGTAACACACCCAACCCTCTGAATATAAATGATTATTGTTCAATCAATATTAATTAGACATTCTTAAACACTTAATATATTACCAAGATATTTCACCTTGAAAACATTGGGAGAACGATACAGAAGACTGATTTTCAAACATTTTTATTAAACTGATTTAAAGCAGTCAAGCTTTATTTTTACAAGAGAATAAAAACATACAAACTGTAAAAAAGGGGAGAGGAGAAGTATAGAGATAAGAAGATTAAGTTATTTCGATTAAAAGTTTTAAGATATTGACGTTTTGTTTCAAGCATATTTTCCAAAATTATTTTACACACAAGTAAAAAAAGTGCAGAAATAGTCAATCAATGACGTACTGTTTATTTGTACAAAAAAGTACTTATAATCAGATTTATCAAAACGTGTATTAACAACAGTCCTAACATTATATGAAAATATATTCTAGAAATACTTTGTATATAATTAAGCTTATACTATAACGTCTTGAATGCCAAACAATGGACTTAATATTTTTAGATCGTAGAATAATTTTGCATAGTATAGTAGAATATTACATAATATTGCATTAGGAAGACTAGAATAATTCAACTAGGTAATTATACCTTTAACATAATATACATCGATAGAAACTCTACCGGTAGAATCGGCGGGATACTCTTTATTGTTTAGTTGAAATTTCTAGTGAGGGCGCTGTGTAGCTCTTACACATAGATTTTTTTCGACATAACGACGGCATATAAAATTTATTTTAAGCTAAGTAAATGATTTAAATACGTATTACAGGAGCATGATGTTAAATCACAATATCTTGTATAAGCATCAGATACTTTATCTCTACTATTATTTTAACAAGAGTGTGTAGACGCATGATCCAAACTCACACCACTTTCGAAAAATAGTTTAACTGTAATTACGTAACAATTTTCTTTACACGTCTTCGGATTTGCTTGGCAATTTGCTAACATCTCCATAGAGAGTTTCAAATAAATGACAAGTAAACGTTTAATATTTAAGTAACGATAATATGTTTTTGGAATGTCTCCAATTTAAAAGAATTATCAACTAACTTTATTCCTTATAATATTTTGTTTCAGGTATGAGACATAAGATTTTAAGCATACTGTTAAACTTTTCCTTTTACAAGACACTCCTAATTTTCCTAAGATGGTGTGACATAAGGACTGAAAACTGATTATCAAAGAAGTCTCTAGACAAGCTTACAGCAACAAAGATTGCTTTCACAAGTTATTTATCTGTTGTTGATTTTGTAGTTCTCTTCTTAATTTAAAACTTGAATTTACTTACTTTCGTTCTCAGAAGAACTAAATTCACGCAGAAAGTAAGACATACTTTCTATAAGTTAAGGAAATAAATATCCTAGTTATCAGTATAATAGCTTAAGTAGCCGAACTAACTGCAGCTTATGTTTCTTTGGTTGACCCTTTTCTTCTGTAGTTGCCATGGACTTAATCTGTGTTATCACCACGCTAGCAGATCTTAACGAGTTAATCAATCATAGAAGGTCTCAAATACTCTTCTTCTGTAGTTGCCATGGATTTAATCTGTGTAATCACCACGCTAGCAGATCTTAACGAGTTAGTCAGTCATAGAAGGTCTCAAATACTCTTCTTCTGTAGTTGCCATGGATTTAATCTGTGTAATCACCACGCTAGCAGATCTTATCGAGTTAGTCAGTCATAGAAGGTCTCAAATATTCTTCTTCTGTAGTTGCCATGGATTTAATCTGTGTAATCACCACGCTAGCAGATCTTAACGAGTTAGTCAGTCATACTGGGGTTAGTGTAGCTGAATCCCTTAAACTGCTGCTGATCCATTGTAGCTAGCAATTGGGGTTCTAACGGGGTCAGGACCGCTGTTTCCCTGGTAAAGCCATCGTCAAAGTTACTTACATCACTTGGTCCTGACTGAAACAATATAAACGCCTTCATTTTAATGACAGAGTTTATATAAGATACAAAACCTAAGTATACATTATAGCATATTAGATAATTATGTCTCAACGAACTTCAGGCTTAGAAAAACTGTTGGATTTTAGTGATGAAGACGTTAATTCTAGACTACCATCACAGAGCTTGAGTGAATCGGTTTCAATTACTCTTGCGAAGGTTCTCAATAATACCCTGACCTTGCTGGAGATTACCTCGTTTTTAAGGTAAATTTTAATACTCAAATATTATATTTTACTTACGGTCAGAAATACCGCAAACAGCGAGGCTACCGAACTGATGAATAACTACATACTAATCATTATTAATGTTTGTTTTACGATAATGAATATTCCTAGTTAAACCGAAATATTACATTTTGTATATTAAATATTTGGTTAATTTTTAGTTCTGATCAATGTACGTAACTTGCTTTGATCAGAAATTAATGATCATATACTAAAACAAAATCATCACTAAAAACGTTACAATCGTATTTTCAGTTATGATTGTTAACATTGTTATGGCATAATAAAAATAAAAGTTTTATTTCACTTTCATCTTAAGAATGGTTTAAAGTGTTAAATATGAAGTCCAAAATGTTATTATTAAAGCTAATAATTCATTAGAATACATAACTCTGAATTATTCAATTAAAAATAATCGTGAAATATACCAAATCGTCATCGACTTAAAATAAGACCCAAAACTCGAGTGCTTTCGAATAGTTGACTATTCTTTTTCAGGAGTACAAATCGTCATCATAATGTGCATAAATATGAATCTCAAACAGCTAAAAAATATATATATATATACTTAATACACCATACCAGGGTCAGCTTCTTACGAACTTCAGAAAGCATTATTAATAATGAGTATGAGTTAAATAATATAGAATGGAATGATTTGGGCTATGCCCCCTCCTAAACTACGTCTAGTGGAGTTCCTAATCCCTTTTGAGGCATTTTACGTTAGATAAAAAAGGGACCAATTTGGGACAAATACATTTGCTAACTTTAAGACTCATCTTGGCAGTATTGCTCTTGACACAGATTATATAGCTATAATCAAAACAAAACAAATTATGTAGAAAGGATGTCTGCTTCAAAGCATTTAAAATGTACAACGGATATTATCATTACTAAGCCTGATAAAGGTGATGGGATGTTGCTACTTGATAGGGTTGACTACACACAGATAGATTAAAAAAATATCACATGGCTGTATTGTAAACGTTAGGACGAAGTTTAATGTTGATCAACATATACAAATAAAGATAGTAATCTTCACGAAAATCACTACTATGGAAATATTAATATATCATTTGTTAAAAACACGCAGAATTGCTAGATATAACTGTTATACTGACCAGTGTAGGCTTGAAAGGTGGTTCAATTAGTTTACGTTCAATCCTCTCCCAACTGACAGACTTGAAGAAAGGCTGATACATTATGTTTCCTGCTGAGCACGTGGGCATCCCCAGTCGCATAGTCGGATCCTTTTGAAGAAGCTGTATAAAAAAAAAAAATATTTTTTCACATTATACTGTTTACTTTGACCTTCACAAATATAGGCACATACATCATTATGATTTGAAACTTATTTAACTGCTAAAGTTTTAAAACTTGCAGGAACATGTACATCTTTACATCGAATTTCTTCTATTTTGATTTTATATAACAGGCAATCCATGGGCGCTTTTATAGTAAAGTATTCATATATTATTAGAAAAATCTGAAAATATGGAATGTTTGTTAAAATCAGATATTGCAACTTATCATTCACTGATTAAATCATAAGTTCTTAGAAAAATATTACAAATTATTGATTATAAAAAACAACTTTGAACAAGTTTCTGTAGAAAACACAAATCAACATGCACAGATCTAACTTCGAATCTCATAAGGTCTGACCAAGGCAAACAACATAGTTGTGTTTTGTTTGTTTAATTCTCTCCAGTGCTCGACCGGAAACCTAAATTTCTATATCAAAAATGTCAGAAATTTCACACTTTCTTCACTATAGTGAAAGAGTAAAATTAAGTGATTTTTTTGCTCTACTTCACAAGACTTGAGTTAGGATTATTCAGTGAAAAGACCCCTCACTTGTCCACATTAAATGGTTATTTAAATACTTATCAAAGTATTCCTAAAGTAATGGAGTTTTATAGAAGAATGGTAGAATAAGATAAGGAAGAGTAAGTACAGATCTATAGTACGGGAATATCAGCATACTTCATCTACTGATATAATATTTACTGTATTATTAGTACACACTTTTGCGAATTATTTTAATTTGCTAGCTCTTTCAGTCAATTAATTTTTCATCAAAATCAATAATTTATATTTACGTTGCAGATAAATCCTTTTTGTAAACCAGTTGGGTATTTAAATCTGGATTTGTACGTTCCTAATTTTGAACTGTTGACTAGAAGGAAGGTAGCCACGCTTTACCCACACTAATGGATGGATTAGCACTCTTATAACACACCCCTAAGTTAAAGGGGTATTTTTTGGTATCGCATGGATTCGAACCCGGCTCACCACTTTCGAAATCCGGAGCTCTACCATAGCGACGAACCGTGCTCGTGCTTAATGATCAGTTTTGTTTGAATTTAAATATTGTGCAATGATACAGTGTACTTGAGTTATGTTTGTTCATTAATTACGTTGTAGAGCTCGAAATAATTATGTTTAAACTATGTTTTTAAACGATATTTTATATAGAAACGAGAGAGGTTATAATTTTTAAGTGGCTTTTTATTTTACATTAAACTTACATTTACCTGTACAAAATATTAAATATTTTGGAAGAGCAGTAACAATATTTGTTTCCAAATACTATTTATCAACAGAGCTAACATCTTTAACTGTAGAATCTCTGAACTTTGTCAAACAGAAGACATTAAGTCAGTCCTCGACTAGGCCTAAATAAGATGATGGATGTTTACTTACTGAATTTTAAAGACTAATCTATTTAGATAAACTCCTATTCTAGTTTGTTGGCATATCGAGGGCGTACTAGATATACAATTCTAGAAATGAATCTAGTAATAGTGGATTTAAATCTTAACAAACTACAATGTTTTGAATTATCGAAGTTAGTGGCATGAAAATGCCTAAAAATATTGTACTTACTAAAGAAATTATCTCTTTTGCTTCTTTACTAAGGAACCTGGGGTAATAAACCTCTTCATTACAGATCGACCAGAATAGCTCGGCTTCATCGGTTCCGTTATAAGGAGACTGTCCTGTTAGCATCTCGTACAGTAACACTCCGAAGGACCACCAGTCAACAGACTGGTTGTACTGTTGCCCTTTGATCATCTGCGGAAGTGGAAAACGAAAGATTGCGAAATATTTCCATAATGCTGGTTTTGAAAGAAGGAATGTACTAATAAACACGTGTTCATGCAATACACATCACATTACCACCGACGAAACAGAAAGCTTCAACCAAACGACAGGAAATACGATGTAGGAGAAGTACGTTATATCAGGAGCATCTAATACATTTTGGCTTGTTAGAACAGTTAAAGAACTGATTAAACGACCAAAACGATTAGACGAAATTATAAAATATCTATATAAAACACACAGAATTCCAGCAGTAATTAGTGGGATTAACTACAATGTTGATGGTATTCTCTTGCATCTGTGTGTGTTATTAGAAACTCTGTTAGCCAACAAAGGTTAATTCGTGTGATTATTTATTCAACAATTGAAAGGAATAAAGATGCCTAATAAGATAGGTTATATGCATTAGTGCGGTTTATAACAACAAACGATGCATGAGTACGTGTTTTTGATATAAAAACTAAATATAAGGGTAAAATTGATAAGTCGTATAATATGTGAAGCCAAAATAAAATTAATTGGCAACTTGTGTGTATGATTCCTTTATAATCAACTATAAACCGTTTAACAAATCTGGTTATTTTAAATGTTAACATTATTAGATTACATATTCTTTACGAACTATAATAGTACTTATACTATTTGAAATGTTAACATTATTAGATTACATATTCTTTACGAACTATAATAGTACTTATACTATTTGAAATGTTAACATTATTAGATTACATATTCTTTACGAACTATAATAGTACTTATACTTTAAAATACCCGTAAATGCGTTAGTGTGAATACACCCGATGAATTATTTAATTATAATAATACACGAATATACATAATTGTGCATATATGTGTTCATTAAAATAAAATATAGTTATACTCATCAAACTAGCACACTAGGGCGATTTGGTTTGGTTTTTGTTAAAAGAAAGTTGCATATTGGGCTATTTGTTCTCTATCCACCTTTAGTATTGAAATTCGAATTTTGCGTCGTAAGCTTGCAGAATTACTGCTGAGCTACTGGGGCGGAAAGCCACTACGTCAAAAATTCTTGTCAATGCGGAACTTAAAAGAAGCGAACTCATCCTATATTTAAAGAATCCCGAAAGTCTGTTTATTTTTATTGAAAATATAGCTTTCTAAATATACCTCAGATCTGTAACATACTGTTCTGTTGCTGATTTGTTTGTTGTCTTTTTTATGGATTTTTGCAAGCGGTGCTTTAAGTTTACAAGCGATGAAGTCTATATCTTATCAGATTTATTTTCCTTTTCTTAGAGTTTTATTTTCAGCGTTTATTTGGTAGGGGTACTAGTGTGTAACTTAAAAGACAAATATATATATATATATATGTTTGTTCTACTCTCAGAGGGCAAGTAATAGTTTCTTTCATTATACAAATACGTGAATAATATAGTATTTTCAACTGCTTTATAGTTGTACATGTATCAACACGTACAACTTTGTATATTTGTAAAGTACTTCTAGATAGTGTTAGTAAGGGAATTAGAACTCCCCAATGGCATGCGTTAGAGAGCGTCTCTCATGTGATATTTGGTGATGGGAATTTTTTAAAGAAAGGAACAATAGCACATTGAATTACCAAATAATGTGCATTATTATTACGTATTGTAACTTGAAGAATCTAGCGTTATTCACACGGGATATATACAATATAAACGTATAGGTTATCTGTTTCAGTTTGTTTCTATTGGTTTTGCCATGGAGGTATCAAACCAGGCTACAATCAACCGGAAATAAACAGAACACTTGAACATTCTGGCAACAAAAGCGTTAAGTGCTTATTCGCTTATAACTTTTAGACAACATCTATTCAAGATATTAGTAGAAACTAGTTAAGCATTGATCCAAGGCAACATTTCAATTATTGTTATTCAGTATTAGTAGAAATCAGTTAACCATTGATCCAAGGCAACATTCAAATTGTTGTTATTTAGTATCATGAATGAAGAATTCACTAGTAGTGAGATATTTCTTTTAAAATAGGCTCAATAAAAGCTTGGCGCATAAAGAATAATTTTGTTAAAACGGCAAATGAAAATCCAGAAAATTAAGTAAATATTTCAAATTAATTACAACAAAAACAACACTGACTTCACTATACAGTATGTTTAACATTCTGAATTTTCTGTAAGCTGAGTTTAACAGAACGCTACAGAAATCAAAACGCTGTTTCTGCCGTATTAAAAGGAAAAAGCAAAACATTTTAACAACTCAAACACAATATTCAGGAAACTAGCATTTCATGAAAGTTTCAAAGAGAATAAAAGTTCAATATTGGATTACAAATGACTACACTTTATGTGTGAGTTCAATATTGGATTACAAGTGACTAAATTTTGTGTGATTTCAATATTGGATTACAAATGACTTCACTTTATGTGTGAGTTCAGTTTTGGATTACAAGTGACTAAACTTTAGGTGTGAGTTCAATATTGGATTACTAATAACTAAATTTTATGTATGAATTCAATATTGGATTACAAGTGACTAAACTTTAGGTGTGAGTTCAATTTTGGATTACTAGTAACTAAACTTTATGTATGAATTCAATATTGGATTACAAGTGACTAAATTTTAGGTGTGAGTTCAATATTGGATTACTAATAACTAAACCTTATGTATGAATTCAATATTGGATTACAAGTGACTAAGCTTTAGGTGTCAGTTCAATATTGGATTACTAGTAACTAAACTTTATGTATGAATTCATTATTGGGTTACTAGTAAGTGAAAGTTACATGTGAGTTCGCACCGAAATTAGCGGTGAACCTCTGTGGAGAGTAGCACCAAACTACACGTGCCGTATATAAAAAAAGGTAAAAAAAAGCAGTTGGTACGTACTTCTGGAGCCATATACTCAGGGGTGCCACAAAAGTTTGAAGGAAGACACTCTTCGTTATAACTTCGTAACTGACACATTCCAAAGTCGACCAATCGAATATGTCCTTCAGAGTCAAGCAAAATATTGTCTAGTTTCAAGTCTCTGCAGAAAAAGAAATAGAAGGTCCCTGATTTTGAGAAACTCTTAAAAATGTAACTCATGTTAATCGTTGTTGTCTTGAGTAAATTAGTTTATTTGTTAACCTAACCGGCAACTAAGTTTTCCCGAATTTCTTCAAAATTACTAGACAGTATTGTTCGCTGTTACTATTCTTTATATCTTAAATAGTGATTTGTTTTAGAGGTTCTTATTTATAGAATAGTTAATAAAATATTTCATGTTTTACAGGCTTTTTTCTTTTTGAATGTCCTTAAAATGAATTAACGAAATATATGTTGTCTGTTTGCTTTATATTTGTTCACGTAATTATGAATTTCTTTTTTTGTTGCAATTTTGTTCGATGTAGAGAAAGTAATAAAAACAAGTTTTTATAGTTTGAAAATTAGCAATAAATAAATAAAACTTTTGTCAAGCCTAAAAAAAAATATACAACTTTATCTTCTGTGTCTAACATAGAACATCAATGATATGAACGATTGAATGATTTTTGTATTGTAAAAACGTATTTTTATTGTTAAAATGCTAAAAGTATAGCTTTAAAAGTTACGGTTTTAATATCGAAAACGGGCGAAAAAATAAAAACCAATAGCCCTAAAATATGTGATAAAAAGAACAAAAACCCTATATGTTTGTTTATTACATTCCTTTTAATTTGTCCATTTCGTATTCAAAAGCCGAGGCATGTAAAAATAGCATTTTAGATCTGTATTTCTTCTCCCATAAGGGGTCTTTCGTACAATACCAGAGCTCAACAGGTGGGTTGAACGATGAAAGACAAAATATTCTTTGAAACGCTCTTTATAAATATGCAGTATAATACTCCTAATTTTACGTTTTAAACACCAAAATTCACATTTAACTTGTTAGTTTTTATATGTGAAAATCCACAGATAATAACATATAATTCTATAATTTTATTTGTACGTTAGTCGTAGTACCATTAGTGAGTAAATCTCTGTTGAATTTGAAGGTGAAAACGTTATTTGTGAACTTAGGCCAACACGCACAACTGTGTAAAAGTGATAATAGTCTGCAGGTTAAGGAAGAAATAAACTAATTTTTTATCATTAGTGGACTGAACTGAGCTTTATTTTCACCAAATAAGGAAAACGAATCAACACAATAGAAAAAAAACAACAAACAAATAAAAAAAGTTACTGCAGTATGGAACACTCTATCTATGTAATTTAAAGATCAAAATGTATTAGTCAATCCGTATGTGTATGCGTGCTAGCTCACATAGAAACCCAATATTCGTATAGGGCTATAGGCTAAATGTGCAGTGCTTACGTTCACACGAGTGCAAAAGTGAGCGACATTTAACGTGCATTGCTCTATACGAGTGCAAAAGTGAACGACATTCAACTTGCATTCCTCTATAAAAGTGCAAAACTACGACGTTTATAGCGTTAACTTTAATAAAGACAGTTACTTCAGTAACATAAATAAACACGCAAGGAAACATATTAAGTTAATTCTTTACCTTTTTGTGGTTTATAAATAACTCCAAAACCATTACTTCTCGATACAAATTCCAACACGCGCCTAAAAATCAACAATTAGGGCTAAAGTTTATCTATGCTTTTTACGTGAAGTATGAATTTCTCCGCTATATAATCTACGTTAATTAGTATTAATAGTCATTGCCGAAACTTCATTCATTTTCGATTATCTACTTACATTGTACGGGAAGAACGAGTTTATTTCATAGTGTGTTATAAAAATATTTACAATAAATTGCACGAATAAATATAAGAATAACATTTACTCATTCATCCATTATTTACTAATTTTTGAAGAATTTGATGGCTTTTATATTTTCAATGCTGTGAACATTAAATATTTATTTATCATTTACGAAATTACCATTTTTTTTAGTGTAAGTATTTTCCCGCTTTTTGTTTTATATAACTATGAGCAGTTCAGGTACGGGTATAGTATGATTGAACTAGCAGAAAACAAGAAGCTTGCATGAAACATATTGAATAATTATAGGCCTAATATGAGTGGTTATTATAATTCAGATGAATACTTTGCTTTTTACAAACGCTTCATATTTACGTCGGCAAGCACCGAGCAAGCCTAAATATTTGTTTGAGTCTCACGTGAATATTCAAGATACGTGAACTATTTTTTCGCAGTTCACACGGAAAAACGTCTGTCATTTCTTACAATAATACAACTTTTACGATGATTATGAATTGAAACTTAATAAGGTAAGGTAGGTAGCGCCTAGTGACAACGTAGTTCCAAAACTACGCGTTTTTCACACTTGAATTGGTTATCTGAATTAGTCAGAAGCGAAAGCGCAGAGCCATAGATCTGTTCGATGGTTGTCAAATCAACGCCATTTTTTATTGCCATGGAAATGTTAATAGAATTATTTAGGCGAATAAGTTTAGTTGGATATTTTAAAATATGGCATATGAATCTATTTGGGTTGACAAAGATACCCTGTATTTTATTCTTTGTACCTAAATTTAACTGAATAGTACATAATGTATAATTTGAAAATTCTTCACGGAACCATTCGGTGTTGCTTAAATTACGCCAAAATGAAATACAAGATGGCGCACACTGTATGTACACAAAACTCCAAGTTACCGGTATAGGATTTATAATCTCTTATGCATAGAGCTCACTACGTTCGTATTGCGATGGTTCGGATAGTTGTCTTTATTTAGGAAAGAATACATATTATTACAGAGCTATTGAAAGCGAAAAGCTACGGCATTGGAAAAATTTTATTTTTATTTGGAAAATAAAGCCAACTTGTAAACACTTTCACGGAAAATACTAATTTCAAGCCATTATACAACTGCTTACGAAACATGCGTATAAACGAATGGAACGAAACTGATAGAGAATACATTATTAAAAAAGAAGTCATATTTAGTTTTGACTTAATTTGCAATATGAAAAGGTAACATTATATTATTATTATTTTAAATAATGTGATCTAGAATGTTTCGACCTCGTTTCGTATTTTTGTTTCAGCTCTGTCTTCTGAAAGTACAAATAATTATATTAAGTTGATTATTTGTTGTCTTCTTGATAAATTATTTTTTGGTTACCCTATAAAAGGCATAGTTGAAATAAAAGTGGGACTTTACAACTATACAAATTATTTCTCAATAAACAGTATTCGGTAATCATATATATATTTCATATAATAACTACAGAAAAAAGACAAAGCTATAAAAGAAAACTTCCAACCTGTAGATGATTCTTTTCTTGTGCATGAACATTAGGGTTACCACAATCTCTGCGGCATAAAACCTGTTGATTAAACAAATTGCTTTTATGAAAAACATTATTCATATATGTAAGCTCATATTAATGAATATTGTTTATACTGCTTATAATGAACTATCGTACTGTTATTTGTAAAAATAATTTATGTTTATGAAGGTTTTTACTATTAAGCTAAAAAAAGTACAGAAAGTTCATAACTAAGTTGATTTGAGTTGGCTCCCCAGTGACACAGCGGCATGTCTGCGGACTTACAACACTAGAAACCGGGTGTGTAGCTTTATGCTTAACTTCAAACAAACAGACTTGAGTTGTGGGAATTTTATTTATAGAAAATTTCCAATGAAACACAATATATCGTAAAAAAGACATTAAAAGATGTTTTTCACCACTCTTTAAAAATAGAAACAACATAATAAAACATATCAAATTTACTATTTATTTATCATTACTTGTAATTTTGTAAATATTTCTAAATAATGTTAGAAAGATGAAATAACCGTAATCAACCGTCACCTGGCTCTATCCTGATCAAATTTTCCAGATTGTTCGACATGAAACATAAGATCACCTCCACCCAAATATTCCATAGCGTAGAAAAGATGACCCTGTAATAACGATGGAAATATACTTAGTTAATAACGACAAGAGTGGTTTAGTAACATGTACTAAAATATTTTTATTTCCACACACTTTTCTCTTAATTAAATTAAAATGATATACTCCTAATCATCCAGTGTTTTAAAAGTAATAATATAGTGTGTTTATAGGTACATTTTTCCAGTTACTTATAATTTTAATACACAAGAACATCACAAACCTCGGTCTGAAAAGTACAGAAAAGTTTACATAGGAATGGGTGGCTGTTTCCGAGTGCTAACATCTTCCTTTCAATAACTGTGCTCTCTATGTCATTATCTTCTATCACTATATTCTTCTTTAAGCACTTGATAGCGAAATATCGGTCGGTCCCCTTAAGCTCAGCTAACATCACCTTGATAAAATATATAATTTTTAGTATTTCACAAGACATATCAACTTGAGACATGCATGCGATCATTTTAATGTTTTATTTTATTTTTAACTAGCTGGAGTACCAGTTCCCTGATGGAAGTTATGTAAATTCATGATTAATGAAAGGTTATCTTAGGACATGAAGCAACTACGAAACGTAAAGTGTGAAACCGCAAGTTTGCATGTTACTTCGCATGGGCCAAACAATCCTTCGTGACAAATTTGGTGAAGG
>NW_013667381.1:114759-116798 GCF_000517525.1 Limulus polyphemus | reverse complement strand
TGGGCCAAACAATCCTTCGTGACAAATTTGGTGAAGGTCCATCGATAGTTGGGCGAAGTAGTGGTAAAAATGCAAAACGCCCATAAAACGCAAAATACAAAACTGAGAATTTGAATGTATCTCCCCATGAATCCTATGAACTTCCATACCAAATTTGGTGAGATCCACCTAATGGGGGCGATGTAAATAGAAAAAACGAAAAACTCACATAAAAACCGCAAAACGCAATATGCAAAACTGAAAATGTGTATGTATCCCCGCATGGACCTAATGAACCTCTATACCAATTTTGGTGAAGATCCATCCACACCCTGCGATGTAGTTACATGGACATACAACAGATAGTACTATTATATTTATATAGATACTTCCCCATAATATAGTGATATACGCTTTTCTCACATCAATACATTGTCACTATACTCGACTTCTTACACATTATAATTCTTCCAGCTGTAAGTCGCGGGTTCAAGACTGAGAAAAATGTTGTTCACTTGAGGCATTGTGGGATATGCTTTGAGATCAATTCCTTGCAGTTTTAGGCATTTTGGAAGGTTAGTGTCTCTTACATAAGTAAGAGTTAAGTACTGGAGAATAGGGGTCGTTGAATAAGTTTATAATTATTTAATCACTTCAGTAGGCTTGCGCCCGTGGCTTTAGCCCTCTTCACATAATTGTCTTGTAAAATGTTTTTTTTTCAGTCAACATTTTATCCTTTAATCACTCCACCGAGATTTTTTGCTTTCTTACATCAACCGCATGGTATCTTTGTGAGTACCTAATTCGGACCGTTTAGTCATAGCAGAGGGTTCGATAAATCATCAGTTAAAATTTATTTGCTGTTGAAACTGACATCCACAAAGAAGGAAAATAAAGTTCGTATTACAAACTTGTAACAAAACAAACTGAATGAGTAAGAAGCTAACGTAAAAACGTATTTAGAAATGCATTTCACACGTTATTAGAGCTTTGCCCCTTTTCTTAATAAAACCATCTGTTATATGAGTCCATTTACAAACTGCGGAAATGAAAAACTTACTCGCCCGCCATGACAGTGAAACTTTGAAATGCTTAACAATATTTAAAGGTTTTTCTACACACACATAATTATTAACCAAATTCTTGAAATAAATTGTATAAAAACTCCAAATTTTAGATTATATGCTGTTTCAAAATTACTGTTGAATCGAAACATTTGAAGGCATATTTGTATATCAAAAACTAGTTTTTTATGAACTTACTTTACCAAATCCACTTCTGCCGAGAACTTTCATGAAGTCAAAATCGTTTGTATTATACTTCCTAAATCTTAGCCTCTTGGGTTTCCGTTGTCCCTTAACATCATTTACAGGTAGCGTTTCTGGTCGAGGTGTTGAGTTTTCCTTCTTCTGGGATGCTGGTGGAACTTCTGGTATTTTGTTACCGTCGTAACTCTGATGGTCGTTTGATGTTGGTGGAACTTCAGATGTTCTGTTTAGATTGTGTATTTTATGTTCGTTTGATGTTGGTAGAATTTCAGATGTTTTGTTTAGGTTGTGTATTTGGTCTTCGTTTGATGTTGGTGTAACTTCAGATGCTTTGTTTAGGTTGTGTATTTGATGCTCGTTTGATATTGGTGAAATTTCAGATGTTTTGTTTAGATTGTGTATTTGGTGTTCGTTTGACGTTGGTAGAACTTCAGATGTTTTGTTTAGGTTGTGTATTTGGTCTTCGTTTGATGTTGGTGTAACTTCAGATGCTTTGTTTAGGTTGTGTATTTGATGCTCGTTTGATATTGGTGAAATTTCAGATGTTTTGTTTAGATTGTGTATTTGGTGTTCGTTTGATGTTGGTAGAACTTTAGATGCTTTGTTTAAGTTGTGTATTTGATGTTCGTTTGATGTTGGTGAAATTTCAGATGTTTTGTTTAAGTTGTGAATTTGGTCTTCGTTTGATGTTGGTAGAACTTTAGATGCTTTGTTTAAGTTGTGTATTTGATGCTCGTTTGATATTGGTGAAATTTCAGATGTTTTGTTTAAGTTGTGAATTTGGTCTTCGTT
>NW_013667381.1:102827-114749 GCF_000517525.1 Limulus polyphemus | reverse complement strand
TTGTATCGGTAAAGTTTCTTCGATAAGAGATTTAACGGAAAATTAACTAACGAACAGAGACGTAACAGAAGAATTCCAAGCCTATTGTAAATTATCAATAAAACAAGACAGCTACTCGTAAGTGAAAACTAAAATTATATTTGACACATACATGTTATGTTTATATCTTGAATTACATTTGATACATACATGTTATGTTTATATCATGAATTACATTTGATACATACATGTTATGTTTATGTCTTCGATTACATTTATTATATACATGTTATGTTTATGTGCTTTGTTTAAGTTGTGTATTTGATGTTCGTTTGATGTTGGTGAAATTTCAGATGTTTTGACTAGGTTGTGTATTTGGTGTTCGTTTGACGTTGGTAGAACTTCAGATACTTTGTTTAGGATGCGTATTCGGTGTTCGTTTGATGTTGGTGGAATTTCAGATATTTTTCTCAAATTGTGTGTTTGGTCTACGTTTGACGTAGGTGGAACTTCGGAGGTTCTGTTCAGGTCGTGCGTTTGATGTACGTTTGATGTTGATAGAGCTTCAGATATTTTGTTCTGTTTTTGTTTCTGATTTACTTTTGCTGTTGGTGGAACATCAGGTGTTTTGTTCCGGTTGTGTTTCTTATGCACATCTTGTGATATTGATGGAGCTTTGGGTCTTTTATTCAGGTCGCGTGTTTGGTGTAAGTTTAATGTTGGTGGAACTTCAAATGTTTTACTAACGTCGAGTGTTTGATGTGAGTTTGGTGTAGTTAGAACTTCAGATTTTTTGCTCAGGTCGGGTATTTGATGTTCGTTTGATGTTGGTGAAATTTCAGATGTTTTGATTAGGTTGTGTATTTGATGTTCGTCTGATGTTGGTAGGACTTCAGATGTTTTGTTCAGGTTGTGTATTTGGTGTTCGTTCGAGGTTAGTGGAATTTCAGGCGTTTTGCTCAAATTGTATGTTTGGTTTAAGTTTGACGTAGGTGGAACTTCAGAGGTTTTGTTCAGGTCGTGCGTTTGGTCTAAGTTTGATGTGGATAAAGTTTCAGATATTTTGTTTTGTTTTTGTTTCTGATTTACTTTTGATGTTGGTAGAACATCAGGTGTTTTGTTACAGTTGTGTTTCTTATGCACATCACGTGATATTGATGGAGCTTCAGGTCTTTTGTTCAAGTCGTGTGTTTGTTGTAAGTTTGATGTTGGTGGAACTTCAGATGTTTTACTAACGTCGGGTGTTTGATTTTTGTCTGATGGTGGTAAAATTTCAGATGGTTTGCTTAGATTGTGTGCTTGGTCTACGTTTGATGTAGGTGGCACTTCAGAGGTTTTGTTGAGGTCATGTGTATGAACTACGTTTAATGTTGATAAAGTTTCAGATCTTTTGTTCTGTTTTTGTTTCTGATTTACTTTTGATGTTAGTGGGACATCAGGTGTTTTGTTGCAGTTGTGTTTCTTATGCACATCACGTGATATTGATGGAGCTTCAGGTCTTTTGTTCAAGTCGTGTGTTTGTTGTAAGTTTGATGTTGGTGGAACTTCAGACGTTTTACTAACGTCGAGTGTTTGATCTACGTTTGATGTAGGTGGCACTTCAGAGGTTTTGTTCAGGTCATGTGTATGGACTACGTTTGGTGTTGATAGAGCTTCAGATTTTTTGTTCTGTTTTTGTTTCTGATTTAATTTTGATGTTAGTGGAACATCAGATTTTTTGTTCCGGTTGTGTGTTTGATGTTCATTTGATGTTAGTAATACTTCAGATGTCTTGTTCAGGTTGTGTATTTGGTTTTCGTTTGACGTTGATGGGTCTTCAGATGTCTTGTTCAAGTTGTGTATTTGTTGTTCGTTCGATGTTAGTGGAACTTTAGATGTTTTGCTCAAATTGTATGTTTGGTCTAAGTTTGATGTAGGTACAACTTCAGGGGTTCCGTTCAGGTCGTGCGTTTGGTCTACGTTTGATGTTGATAAAGTTTCAGATCTTTCGTTCTGTTTTTGTTTCTCATTTACTTTTGAAGTTGGTGGAACATCAGGTGTTTTGTTCCGGTTGTGTTTCTTATGCACATCACGTGATATTGATGGAGCTTCAGGTCTTTTGTTCAGGTCATGTGTTTGGTGTAAGTTGGATGTTGGTGAAACTTCAGATGTTTTACTAACGTCGAGTGTTTGATGTTCGTTTGATGTCGGTAAAATGTTAGATGATTTGCTTAGATTGTGTGTTTGGTCTACGTTTGATGTAGGTGGGACTTTAGAGGTTTTGTTGAGGTCATGTGTATGGACTACGTTTGATGTTGATAGAGTTTCAGATCTTTTGTTCTGTTTTTGTTTCTGATTTACTTTTGATGTTGGTGAAATTTCAGGTCTTTTGTTCAGGTCTTTTGTTTGATGTAAGTTTGATGCTGGTAGAACTTCAGGTGTTTTACTAACGTCGAGTTTTTGATGTGAGTTTGATGTAGTTAGAACATCAGATGTTTTGCTCAGGTCACGTGTTTGATGTAAGTTTGATGTTGATGTAACTTCTGATGTTTTATTAACGTCGAGTATTTTAGGTGAGTGTGATGTAGTTAAAACTTCAGATGTTTTGTTTAGGTTGTGCTCTTGATGTATGTTTGCCGTTGGTAGAACTTCAGGTGGTTTGCTTAGATTGTATATTTGGTTTACGGTTGGCATTCGTGGAACGTCAGATGTTTTGTTCAGGTTGTTTGTTTGGTGTTCGCTTGATGTGGCTAGAACTTCAGATGTTTTATCCAGGATATTTGTATGGTCTATGTTTAATGTTGGTGAAGCTTCAGATATTTTGTTCTGGCCATTTGTTTGGTGTAAGTTTGATCCTGTTAGAAACTCAGATATTTTGCTCAGGTCGTGTGTTTGGTGTACGTTTGATATTGATAGAGCTTCAAATGTTTTGTTTACAGTTTCTGTTTGATGCACGTATCCTTTATCTAAGTCGCTGTCTGACAAAGAAGGCATCCCTGATGTTGAGTCTACATGTTTAGTGTTTGTTTTATCTAAATTTTCATGTACGTGACTGTGTACTGGAGAAATAATATCTAGAGACGTTTCATTGCTTGTTGTGACCACTTCAGTTAGACATAATTCTGTAAAATGAAAAGTCTTGTTGTCAAATGATGTATAAAATTTGAAAAAATCAACAACTTCTAAAGTAAAAAAGTCGGACTTTTAAAATAAAATCATTTTTAAATATCTTATAATACTCAAAAATGAACAACAATCAATCATAGATTAACTAAGAAAAAGGTTTGATAAAAATGTAATTAAACCACTTTTAAATTTACCATCATATTCAAAAAACAAGGCTTCACAATGGCCGAGCAGTACTTTTATTAAGATGATATGCTGCTTGCGATAGAAAGTACTCCAAATATCATTTCAAGAAACTTTCAACAGCTAGTTTAAAGTTTTAGAAAATGACTTATCTTAAAAAATAACAACAACAACAAACGGTTTCATCCATTTGTTGTAGTAGTTTTTAATTTATTTTAGAAAATCGAAAGGATTTCATCCATCTGTTATTGTAGTTGCGGGGTTATCTTCAATTGGTTTCATCTATTATTTTAGTTTGCATTTATCTTAAAACATACAAAGTGTTCCATTCGTTTGTTATTCAAGTTTGGATTCATCTCCAATGATCTAACGGCTTTCACCTGTATGTTGTAGTAGCTTTGATTAATCTTGAGAGAACTGACAGCTTATATTCATTTGTTGTGGCAGGTTGGGTTCATCTTGAGAGCTCTAACAGGCTTTATCCACCTGTTGTAGTAGCTTTGATTATTCTTGAGAGGACTGAAAGCTATATTCATTTGTTATGGCAGCTTGGATTCATCTTGAGAGATCTAACAGGTTCCATCCATTTGTTGTAGTAGCTTAGATTAATCTTGAGAAGACTGACAGGTTATATTCATTTGTTGTGGTAGCTTGGATTAATCTTGAGACATCTAACAGGTTCCATTCATCTGTTGTAGTAGCTTGGATTCATCTTGAGAGATCTAACAGGTTTCATCCATCTGTTGTAGTTGCTTGGATTCATCTTGAGAGATCTAACAGGTTCCATTCATCTGTTGTAGTAGCTTGGATTCATCTTGAGAGATCTAACAGGTTCCATCCATCTGTTGCAGTAGCTTGGATTGATCTTGAGAGATCTAACAGGTTCCATCCATCTGTTGTAGTAGCGTGGATCCATCTTAAATAGCAATTCCAAAGATTCCTCGATTCCACATTGTTATCTTCACATTCTATTTATTAATTTATCATTAAGTTGGACATCGTTATTGGCATTTTGATGCCATATTGGTTTAGTTGTCTCTTTTTGAGACATCGTGATTCACGTGTATTCTGCATTACTGCATTTGTAGCAGGAATCCTTCGTGAAAAATATTTAATCACGAATTTCATATTTTCAACCTGAACGGCACTTTATGCAACATATGGGCTAGATGACCAGGTCAGAGACCGAAAATTTAGGCAGAGCCGTTTATAATTTATAGTTGCTGAATCCATGAAGTACAAACATTCAGGGGCACTTACTGCTTACATGGTTTCTCTTTAAATGAATAGAGGGTTGACTGTGGAGAGGGTTCAGTGGCATATTTCAGGGTTAAATCTTGGGCTCACTGACCCGCAGCCTTTCACGCAAACCATTACGTCAAGCAAGACTCATGTGGACCTACATCCACAGTGTTGTCATATAAGGAATGGTATCTTTTAGAGTAAAATGAAATAAATATGGTTGATAATGGTTGATAGTATAGAATAATGGATAAAATAACAGTTGTATAATGGTAACTTGTTTAGATTGTAACCTTAAATATACAATAGCAAAAACGTTTTCGTATTATATTTTTTTGAAATTATAATGAAAATGAATGTCTTCATAGTGATATATCCAAGTTAGTTTTTCATTGAGGAAATTTAAAAGTGCCAATATCACCCTAAGATTTTGAGAGTTATAATACGGATAAAAGTTAGAAAAATAAAAGAAGCAGCTTATTATTAAAAGGTGACCTACAAGGCTTATTGTCCAGAACATATTGCTTTCTATAGGTATATAAAAAAAAACACATTGCTCCCACACCATCACCACCACTGAATGGGGAAGAAATAACAAAACACATCGCTCTCCCGAGTAAGAGATATTTGAAAAAGAAGAAACAAGACACATTGTCCTCTCGAGTGAGAGAAATGTGGAGGAAAGGGAAGAAAATATAATGCCTTTCCGAATGAGAGATATACGAAGGAGAAGGAACAAAACACATGAGAGGCATATAGAGGAGAAAGGACAAGATACATTGTCATCCCTATGTGGAAGAGAAGGACCAAAACACATTGCCCTGCTGAGTGAGAGGCATATGGAAGAGAAGGGGCAATACATATTACCCTCTCTATATGAAAAGGAAGGAAGAAAAACATTGCCTTCCAGACTAAGATATATATGAAGGAGAAGGAACAAAACGCATTGCCTCCCCCTCCCCCTGAGTGGGAGGCTTATGGAAGAGAAGGAATGCATTCTGATAATAATAAAAAATGCCTTAAAGTTGACAGCTTTTTCAACCCCAATGAGAATTTTGTGGCACTGGTTGATACGTAATATTACATGAAGAAAGTTAATAATCAAAGGAAACTTATAACGTAAATGTGGAAGAAAATAACGATTGATAGTTATGAAACTGTTAACATGTATGCAGGATCGATGTCATAATGTAGTTAATTCCAAAAAAGAAGAACCTACTAAATATTTATTACTTAACTCAGGAGGTTCTTATGCCTAATACAGTAAAAATGAATATAAATATAACGTCCACTGGAGACTCAGAAAGTAAGTTTGAGGTTTTATAACGCAGAATTTGGGGTACGATCTCTGTGGTGAACATAGCATAAGTATAGCCTATTGTACAGCTTGGAGCTTAAAACAAACCAACAATTATATATTGTAAACCAATATGAAAGTTTTATTTCGTACCTTTTTTCTTTTGAAAACTTGATTATTGATACTTGAACCGATATTGTGTTTGTTGGGGAATTTAAAAACAAAATATAAATACTTAAAATCGGTAACAGCTTATTTACTGTTAAACAACCGGTAATATGTCGCCAGTTATTTTGGCCAAAAGCACAATAAACAGACGATAGAAACGTTATCTTTGAGTAACTCAACGTATCTTGTAGGAATCAACCAGAGTTAATGAACAACTTGAACATGAAGTATGTTCTCATTTAAACAATACTGAAATCAGGGTAATGATTTAAACCATACACTACTATACTGAAAGCAGGGTGCTGATTTAAACAATACACTTCCATACTGAAAGCAGGGTGCTGATTTAAACAATACACTACTATGCTCAAAATCAGGGTGCTGATTTGAACAATACACTACTATGCTCAAAATCAGGGTGCTGATTTAAACAATACACTACTATACTGAAATCAGGGTGCTGATTTAAACAATACACTACCATATTGAAAACACCATAATATATTCTAAACATACTTAACTTCAACAAGGGTTAATAATCACACCAAACAAGCTTTCCATGAGGGCAAATATACAAACCAAAACACGTTTTTCCATATCAACTGAGGTTCAAGAGTCAACCAAAGAGTAACCAAAACGAACTTCTCTGTGTCAACCAAGGGTAAAGAACCACAGCATGAGCTTTCATCATCAACTGAGGGTCAAGAACCAGACAAAACGAGCTTTCCATGTCAACTAATGGTGAAGAGCCAGAAAAAAACGAGTTGCTCATGTCAACTAAGGGTGGAGAGCCACATAAAATGAATTTTGACAAGCCACATAAAGTTTCAAGGACCAGCCAGAAAGTAACTCTCTCTCTCTCACACACACAATCTAACTTTTCTGTCTGTAGCTAAGACTTCTGTTAGTAGTTTCTTGTTCATTTCACAGCAGAAAATGCCTTTTTTTCACACTTGGAGTGACAGCTAGATTGGCATTTTGAAAAAAATTGTAATCCATCCGAAAATAGCTCATTGGAAACCACTGCACACAAACGTCAACATTTAAGTATGACTTCATTAGCTTACAACGTCTCTTATTATTTCTTTTCATCCCTTAAGCCAGCAGGTGGGGATTCAGGTTTTTTCTTCACTAGCCAGAATATCTAAAAGAACCATTCTGAAAACAAATCAGTGACAAGTGCACTTACTAATAAATATTTTGAGGTAAATTGTATGTAATGATAGAAAAATAAAGATCGGGATAAACATGTGACGGAGTTTTTATATAAATAAAACATTAAACAAGCTATATGAGCGTAAAGTAGACCAGCCATTTATGAAATAATATATATGTATTAGAATGTGAGATATCAATAAAAAGTAAATATACAATATATATAATACTTTAGTAGGGGTAATATTTCCTGACTCACTTTAATTAATTTAAAGATGCCAATATTCGCGGGCGAATGCAACGTGTCTCTGCCACGCAATCCCAACATGTCCAATTATGATACCCAAAAAATCGTGAAAAACACAGAAAAATCAGAAACTGTTTATATCAATGCTTAGGACCTGCAAGAAGGTATCTTTTTACCAAATCATATATAAGTTGATTGACATACATATGAATAGTTCACGAAAATCCCAAACTATGCTTTCCTCGCTGAAAAATTGAGCAAAAGACAAAAATTCCAAAATTGTCTTTATCCCTGTTTGGGACCTACAAAAAAGTATCTTTGTATTAAATCGCACGTAAATTGGTCGAAAGAATGGCCTAGAAATGGACCAAAACCCCTAAAATTAGGGTTTTGTGACCTTTTGATCCTCCTAAAATGAACAAAAATGAAAAAATTTAACTTTCTTTCAATCATTGTGTTGGGGCATAAAAATTTATATTTGTGTCAATTTTTACCTTGATTATTTTATACATGACTACATAGGAGCCCAAAATATTCATTTTGGGGTTGTTTGACCTTTGACCACATAAAACCCTTTAAAAAAAGGCCAAGATAAAAAATTGAGTTATTGGGAGTATTGGATCAAGGTATAACCCTACCAAGTTTCAAGTCAATCCGCCTAGAAATGAAGGAAGGATGATAGATTAAAACGTGTTTGGAAGAAGAAGGAAAAACAATAGAAAAACAGTATGTCTCTCTGAGGAGACATAATTAAACTAAAAAGGGGTTTTACAGACCAAAAGATGCTATAAAAAATCTTTTATAAAATACATATCTAACCAAATTACCAGACAAGCAAAACTCAAATGCTAATGATAGATAAGAAAAATAATAATATAGGAGGCTAAGGTTGTAAGTTATCAGTGAGTTAGCAACTCATTTTGTGTGAAGATTTCCAATAGGCAACATTAGAATTAAACAGTGACCAAACAGTGAGCAGACACGTTAGTCATACCAACATTTGTGGATAGCTGTTAGTTTTTAAAAGACATGCGATACGAGAATCATACTTATCTATCAACTTTGAAGATGTGACCAAAATTCAAGCAAATATTTAACTAATTGACCAACTAACCTTGACAGTAGTCAGGATCTTTAAAATTTTCTACTTCCTCAATTGAATATTTCTTTAAACTTTCTTCAACAGACAATAGTTTTTTGTTTTTTTGTTGACGAGTAACATTTGGAGATAACGATAATGCACTTTCTGGACTACCAATACCCGAATCACTAGACCTCGACAGTTCTTTGTTCCATTGGTGTACATCAGGTCTTTGGTAACTTCCCTTTGAACTAGAAGAAATACTTGATAATTTCAAAGAAATGCGAGAGTTGGGGTCATAGTTATTGTGGTGCTCACGAAACTTAATTATGCGATTTCTTCGGTGGAGAACATTTTGGGTAGCTTGTTTCTTTAAGTTAGTAGAAGGCATGTAGCTGCTAGCAATAAGTCTCTGGCGAAGCTCTGGCCTATAGCTGTTCACTGAAGAGAAACTACTACTGGAGTAGATGGACGATTCTGGAATATATGACGTTGCAGAATACAAAGATGGAGACATCGTAGAGCTGTAGTATGAAGAATGACTTGTTATATCACTAACAGCTAAAAATGAAGCCGATGAGTCTGTTTTAGAAATGGATTCTCGTTTTATAGATGAGGATCTTGAAATCGGAAGATTAGTTCTTGAAGTAGACGTGAAATTCGAGCAGGAGATAGCAGGAGATCCCAAAGAGCCAGATACGCTACTGGTCAATTCATACAACGAAGGTGTCCTGGAAGACATTGGAGTGACGAGTGGGCTTACTGGTCGGTCATGGAACCCCATACTGATATTTAAAGAAGTGGGGGTTAGAGTTCTGGCTCTTTCTGGATAAAAAGAGCTGACCGGGGATAGTAGAGGACTGACAGATCTATCTGAAGGAAAATGATTTGAAAATCCTGACGGATCAGAAAATCTCCAAGAGGAGTCCTTCACTCTGTTCAATGAAGATTTTCGTGATATTGAAAAACCGGGACTCAGAGATTTCCTCGTGTCTTCATAATTAAAGCGGCATGTTGGACTCACACTTCCAGTCCTTTCACGAACAGAAGAACCATAAATGTCCTGACATGACAGCAGTGATGAAGGTCGCATGTTAACATTGTTAGATGTGACCCCCAAACTAATGGGTCGTTTATTCACTGTGGTAATCATTCCCTAATGAAATTGATGTTAGAAATAGAATGGATTAAGCAACCTCACAGCTATCACAGTTCAATTTAAACCAACATGGTCTTATCAACACAGAGTTTGATGTAGAACTGGCTACGTTTTACGATTTCTTTCCCGCAATTTAACTTTTAAACATAAAATACAAAATAGCTGGCGATATTTTTTCCTTTTTCTTTAACTTCAAGTAGAAGTTTATGATTTGTATGTCCAGGATCAGTGTTCTTCTCAACAACCTTGTTAACTCATACAGATAGCCACAACTATGGCTTCATAGCACCTGTCTAACCTAAACAGCTTACTCCATCCTGTTGTTAAAGTCGTTTAAACTAATGTATATCACTCCACTGTACTGACTAACCAAAACAAAGACTATGAGCGAAGTTGTTTGACTCTTAACGCTTTGACAGACCACACTGTTTAGTTAAAGTTGAGTATAAGACAGCCACGCGTTTCTCATTAAAACCGCGAGATAACAGCTTACTTTAAATGTTCTGACGCTTTTTTCTTTTTCAAGAGAAAGGATATTTGATGATTTGCCAAGCGAAGTTTTCGCGCACGTCTTAAGCTTCTATAAACTTCTATTTCGCAAGTCGATAGCGCCCCCCTCCCAAGTTTTGCTCTAAAAGTGGGCGGAACACTATAGCCTACCCTTTCTCCGCCACCTTCCATGCCTATTTTTAACTTATTTTATATCCAACTTGCAGATCTCAGAATTGCTTGTGACATAAGCAAGTTTAGAATATAGAAGCGACTTATCAAGAGAGAGCTAAATAGCTAAGTGATATAGAACAGCACCTTACAGCTCACAATGCCCGGAACATCATAATATATGAAGCAATGTTGTCAAATTCCACAAGTAGATAATTGAAAGATGATACTGATCTAAACAACTAAGACTATCCAAGAAGGGCATGCCATAAATACATTTAATAGGAAACATTGCCAAATGTAATAAAAAAAAACGTAACGCTAAGGACGTATAAAGATGTTTCGTACTACATAGTGTAAGCTTAATTGGTGTATGGCAATTGTCACACACACCCTAGTGTCTCCCGGCGGGACAGCGGAAAGTTCGCTGACTTACAACGCTAAAATCCGGGGCTCGATTCCCCGCGGTGGACACAGCAGATAGCTCAAAGTATGGCTTTTGCTCTAAGCCAACCAACCAACAACAACACACCCTGGTGGACGGATCAACTCTTACTACCACATTTTGTGAATCTTCCCAAAGCTGTATGCAAAATTTTCAGGAAATTCTTAATGAAGCAGAATAGCCTTGTGTTTTTTATGTAGCTCTTACATAACTCTAAACAACTCACTAACACTTATAGTCGTATAAAAACAGCTTAAAAAAACAAGCTCATCGCATTTTAGCTGTTTGGATTTTATGTTGGTCCACATTTTATCTATCAGTAGCAAAATACCACCAAACTAAATCTGGGACGTTTTCGTGAGGTATACATAATTGATAAACAACTGAGGAATTTATTCTGCGTGACCTTGCTTTGACAATGAAAAACTGAAACAAACATTCCTAGTTTTTAGGGTAAAACAACTATTTTCTCCTACTTTTCCCCACCTCCCACATATGCGCCAAGTTAACCAGTACACCTGGCAACTACCAACATTGGTCGTGCCAAGCAATTGCAGGATTTTTATAGAAACGGGCGTTAAAGATAAAACACGAGAGATATTCTTATTGGCAGACCACCACTACGCTTCCTGTTCTAACAACATTATCATCCAAGTTGTTTTCTTTTAGAAAATAAAAACGTAAACGGACTCTTTGACAAGCTACGTAAAACATAAAAATGAAAACTGTGAACGAAATAACAAGACCAATGGTGAAAAATTAAAATCCCATTTATTACATACACATTTCCTCGAATCCAATTTTCCAAGAAGTTCAAGACATGAACGAAAACATAAATAACAAGTTGGATTCATAACATGTGTATAACAAATGTAATCCAAGACATAAACATAACATGTATATAACAAATGTAATCAAAGAAATAAACATAACATGTATATAATAAATGTAATCCGAAATCTAAAGTTCTACCAACGTCAAACGAACACCAAATACACAACCTAATCAAAACATCTGAGATTTCACCAACATCAAACGAACATCCAATACACAACCTAAACAAAGCCTCTGAAGCTCTACCAACATCAAACGAACACCAATACACAACCTAAACAAAGCCTCTGAAGTTCTACCAACGTCAAACGAACACCAAATACACAACCTAACAAAGCATCTGAAGTTCTACCAACGTCAAACGAAC
>NW_013667381.1:95972-102494 GCF_000517525.1 Limulus polyphemus | reverse complement strand
TTCTCAACGAACGTCTCACGTGCTCAACAATATTCTCTCTCCACAGTTCAATTACACATTGTTCCGTCACGTTGTGACCGTCTTATATATACAAGACTAACATATATCTAGTAAACGCTAGAGCATTCATGAAGGAACAGGATATTTCTAGAAGGACGTGGCGTGATACTAGTCACGTGACCTCGCTGACGCAGCACTTCTTTAATTTATCGAAATGAAAAAGGCAGTACAAAACAATAATGAAGACACAATCCTGACTTCCACGTGCCTTTTGGAGGACTCAGACGTGATCTAATGGTTAGCGTGTCCGGGTGCATTTTTGTTGCCAATTTCAGTTATGAGTTCGTTATAAAAGTAACAGTGGATCCTAACATTCTATTCAAAGAACCGGACAAAGAACTGCGGGTGTATATGGATGTTTATGACAATGCAAGTGAAAATTCATAATTACATAAACGAATCAGAACTTCAGACAGCAATGTCAGAAATTTTCATGTGACGTGCTTATGTGATAAAAATCTGCATAAATAATTATGGTTGTCAGAACAACCGTTCACACATTTATATCTGATGTATTTTTACAAACTATATGAAACGATGTTAAAAGATTCTGCATTCTCTCTCTCTCTTTCTGTTTTTCCTTATCCTCTAGTCTGTCTTGTCATAAACGTGTGTCTGTCTATCTAACCACCAGCTCGCTGTACTTGGGTCTGCCTGTCTATCTAACCTCCTGTTTTGGCGTAACAGTAAGTATGCTTATGTATCTAATCATTTGTTTTGCTGTACATATATCTCTGCCTGTCTATCTAATCACCTGTTTTGGCGTAAATGTAAGTATGCTTATGTAACTAATCATTTGTTTTGCTGTACATATATCTCTGCCTGTCTATATAATCACCTGTTTTGGCGTAAATGGAAGTATGCTTATCTATATATGGATATAATAAATCCACATCCCTCAGTGGTAAGAAGCAGTTCTGTTCTTACTTTGTTCATCCTAATTATATCAAAATCAGGATTTTAAAAAAATATTGTCTTCATTACGTCACAAGCAGTTCGAATCTATAATACGTTTAGTATTAGTAGGCTTAGAAAACAATTTTCATGATTAATATATTTTTGTGACAGCAACATAAACTTTACTGAAGTCAACAAAGTTAAAAAAATAGATTAATTAGTCCAGAGGAACAATATAGCATTGTTATATACATATAACTGATTTATGTTTTAGGTCATTATTTCTATAGAACTTCATACAGCTTAATACACATATATATATATTATTACAATTTTTATTGCTATTCTTGCAAAAGAAAATCAAACTTTCCTTTCTATGAAACAGTTCTGTTTCTATTTTTTAAATAGTAGCAAACATCAAATGCATATTTATTTTATCTGCTACCATACTTAAGAGGAAATCTATCCATTATTAACATGGATATTAATAACGTAAAATATAGGAATCGTTCTTGTTTTTAGAGACACTCAAAGATATCTGCGCCTTGCCCAACACGAGTACCGAAACACCTTGTTATTAAAGTATAAGACACCAAACTTACAGCTGAGCCTCTAAGGGGAGATGGGGAGGAGCGAACAAGAACAGTACAGTAAGTCGTAGTACATAATTACAGTTCTTGGACATCAAACTTTTGACAAACACTAACACTACTAACACTTTGTTTGTTTTTTTAATTTCGCGCAAAGCCACACGAGGGCTATCTGCGCTAGCCGTCCCTAATTTAGCAGTGTAAGACTAGAGGAAAGGCAGCTAGTCATAACCACCCACCGCCAACTCTTGGGCTACTCTTTTTACCAACGAATAGTGGGATTGACCGTCACATTATAATGCCCGCACGGCTGAAAGGGCGAGCATGTTTGGTGGGACGGGGATTCGAACCCGCGACCCTCAAATTGCAAGTCAAGCGCCCTAACCACCTGGCCATGCCGGGTCACACTACTAAAAGAGTAATATATAGTGTTCGTCAGCTTATTTTTCCAATTTCTGTCAATATTTTATTTCGTTATTGTTAATAATCTCGATATTCGGTAAGATTTGAAACATCATTTTAGTTCTTCCCTTTCTTCTTCTTTTAAAGCTCATCGTCTTTTATGTCTCATCGTATAAAAATAATCAAATACTACACAAACAAAAAAGAATTTAAGAAGGAGTTATGAGTAGTCAGTCTCGACACCGGGCTTTTAAGTTAAAGTGACACATCCGGTTTTTAGATTCTCTTCATTTTGTTGCGCCCGGCATGGTTACTGATAAACGCAGAGCTACACAATGGACTATCCGTTTTCCACTAACAGCGGGTATCGTAACCTGATTTATAACGTTATAAGCCTTCTGACTTTTCGCTGAGCCACCGGAGTGGCGTACCACCAGTAACTCTAGCTTTAGGCCTACCGGAATGCGTGTTTCCCGTCTATATTACAGCAATTGTTGTAGGTTTCAACCATTATATTCTCACGTGATTTGTCTCCAGTGTAATTCAAATTTTTCACATGACTCAACGCTGAAATATATGTTGAAGCTACTCAATCTTCTCTTCTTTTTTTTTGTTTTTGTTCTTCTAATTAGCAGTTTATACCCCTGTTTTGTTCTAGCTTCGTAGTTGGAGGCCAATAATATTATTTTTTACCAGACCAACTAACCGAAAAATAACAAATTATATTTCTTAAGAAATATAATATATTATATATCATATATATATTATAATATATATTATCATATTATAATATAATCCTTATATATATTTATATAACATTTTAGAGCAATCGGGAGCAGAAAACAGGTTGCAATTATAGCCTCAAACGAATTCTTAAATTACATTACAAAAATTTTTAGTAGTCCTTTATCACAGCGATCCTATTAATCAATTCCACTAAGTTATTCAGCAGACAAGTTATTTAAGATGCTAAAAATAAATATGAAGCCCACTCTATCATTTGATTCTCCACTTGTCACCGAGTTATACCAATTCTGTTATACAATAAGAAACCGAGCCTTGTTTTTTTATTTGTTCTTGTCCAGGATTACTGATAAGGGGCAGAATTCATTGACAAGTTGTTAATCAAATGATAGATTAGGCTTCATGTTTAGTTTTAAGAATTTTTAAATGCTGTTGCTCTTTAGCTTTACTGACTATATTAAAACTGTCAGTTTTGACAGACACAATAAATTCTATAGCTGCATGTTTCATAATATTAAATTTATTCCTAGGTTTTTTTTTAATACAACCACTAAGATTCTACATATTCCTTCGTGAAACTTTGTTTATTTGTTTATAAGCGAAAAGCTACATAATGTGAAACCCGTTCTATGTTTATCGGGGAGAATCGAACCCAGGTCTTTTGTGCTCTAAGTCCGTAAACTTACCGTTGACACACTTGGTTCTTTCGAGAATCAAAGACACTTTAACTTTTGAATAACACTTAACCATCTGTAAGTGTGAGCCGTATTCTTAAGATGAAATAAGCTATTTATTCTAATATGCTATTATTTAAAGGTTCATGGAGTTTATGTTTATGAATGTTCATTACTTAAGAGGATAATTAACCCTGTAAGATACTGAGAGTTTTGTTATATTTATAGTACAAATACTGCAACATATTCCTTGGGGTGACTGTCCTGTTAACATTTCAAAGGTCATGATAACAATTAAAATGTTTTTAACTTCTAATTATTTCGTCAAATACCCGTGTATAATTACTTATATTTACACTCTTTTCAGAGTTTCTCCAATTTTTTGAATGTCACAGGATTTGTTTATTGTTAAGCACAAAAATACACAATGGGCTATCTGTCCTATGCTCAGCAGGAGTATCAAAACCCGGTTTTATTTAGACTTGACGCTGAGTCACTAAGGGGGTGAATGCCATAGGAACTAATATATCAAAATGAGCATGCAACCCAGAAATTATAAGATTATGGTATAAAGTTTCCATATAAAAGTAAATTTTATTGGTGGCGGTGTTTAGCTGAATATATCAAATATTCATTTTTAGTATAGGAATAACGGTGCAAAATAAATCATTTACACCTCTTTGTTCAGCTGAAAAATTAAAATTGGTTTACATTCAAAATCACATCTATTTAAAATACAAGTTTAAATCTTATACTTACCACTAACAACCTCGTCCTAAATAAATGAATCAGATATGAAATGGTGAAGAGAACATCACTTAGAAAATACTTGTCTAGAAATGTCATTTACAACTTCATAAGAAAGTAGTAAATTACTAAATAATATATTGTGGTGGATTGTTAGTGTAGAAAGATTCTGCTTAAAAGCTCAGTATTTATACTTCAAAGTTTGCAATAAAAAAGTTAAAAACGCAAAATAATGTCCCTAACAATAAATTCCTTACTTGTTTATTATTTACAAGATTTTGCTGAAGATTATGATTAACTTCTGATCAAAGCATACCTACAGAGGGCAGAACTCAAACATAAATCTGTAATTAAATTGATTAAATATATATTCTTCTTACTTATACGAATTAGAATGCATTTATTCATCATTTAGGTACCCTCAGTTTTAGCGATATTTTCGGCCGTAATTCCAATTTGACAAACCGTGATATAAAATATAAATATTAGACACCATGGACTTTATAGCACAGTTTCCAATATATATTTTAACAAACCATACATAATCCCAGTAGGAGCTTCAAGTGGTATAATTTTTATAAATAGTTAAAGACATATTTTTCTCTTTTGTATTTTATTTTCTTATATTCGTGTTGAATCTTTAATTCAGTAAAATTGATACTTTCTTTCAATTCAATTTTATTTAGAAGAAAAAAGTATTTTATTTTCTTTGTTTGGGTTTGTTAAAATTAAGTTTCTGTTTTGATATTCCTCATAATTTGTTTCTGTAATTGTAGTTATAGCGTTTATTTTATACTTTGTTATTTACAAGTCCACGTACGTAGAATTCATCACCACGTGATCATATACTTATATATAACCTAACAGTTTGATAATATTAACTGTTAACATATCAAAATATTTTATTTCATGATTTCCTTACGAAATTAATGAGGGATAATCTATATTTTATTATAATGGAGCTTGCGATGTATACGTCCAAAACTCGGATCACAGAAACTACAGCAATGATCATCACCAATCATAACTGGGTAATATTTTTATAACTAGGCAGTATTTTTATAGCTGAGCAACAAATAAAACAATTGAAATTTTCCCAAAAATATATTTCAGATTTAACCAATAAAGATTACAAAAAAGGAGTAAGTTTCAAAGATAAAACAATCAAAAAACAAACTTAAAAAATATTTGCTTTTCTTTAGCGAAAATCTCATGAGTGTTTCAACAGAAAAGCAAGTCACTTTCATTGATAACTGCGTCTACAAAGAAATACTTCAATAAAATGTACTCTGTGATGTAATGCTGTGATGATAGCTCATTTTTAAACTAAAATTTCAATAAAATCCTTTTTCTCATGGATGATGAACATTATTGAATGTCAAGTATGAGTATATTGTTGTAGAACTGTCAGATAATTCCAGAAAAGGCCGCAGGCTCAATAGCCTTCCGCAGGAACTAGCAGTTCTATCTACCCGGAGGGCGGGTATTTCTGCCAATAAATATAATAGTAATATCTGTTGTCTGTTGTTTGTTCATGTAACTACTTTGCAGGGTGTGGGTGGATCTTCACCAAAATTGGTATGAAGGTTCATTGAGTTCATGTAACGATACATACAAATTTTCACTTTTGCACTTTGCGTTTTGCGGTTTTAATGGGCGTTTTTACCACAACTTCGCCCCCTGTTGATGGATCTTCACCAAATTTGATATGGAGGTTCACTGGATCAATGGGAAGATATATATAAATTTTCAGTTTTGCATTTTGCGTTTTGCAGTTTTAATGGGCGTTTTTTTTCTTCCAATTACATGTATTGGAAGTAACTTTTCATGTCCTAAGATAAACTTTCATTAATCATGAATTTACATAACTTCCAGCTAGCATGGTGGTTCATGAAAACGAAGTGTGGCAACGTTTCTTCTATCCAGATTCTTCACAAAATCACAATAAATAAATCATACAATTTTTTGAAGAAGCTTGTTTGTTTGTTTGTTTGAATTTTGCGCAAAGCTACACGAGAGCTATCTGCGCTAGCCGTCCCTAATTTATCAGTGAAAGACTAGAGGGAAGGCAGCTAGTCATCACCACCCACCGCCAACTCTTTTACCAACGAATAGTGGGACTGACCGTCACATTATAACGCCCCCACGGCTGAAAGGGCGAGTATGTTTGGTGTGATGGGGATTCGAACCCCCGACCCGCAGAGTGCGCCATGCTAGGCCATTTGACGAAGCCACTGGTTATCTTTACAAGTGTGTATGTCTGTTGAGATAGAGACCCGGCATGGCCAGGTGTTTAGGGCGCTCGACTCACAATCCGAGGGTCGCGGGTTCGAATCCCTGTCACACCAAACATGCTCGCCCTTTCAGCCGTGGGGGCGTTATAATGTGACGGTCAATCCCACTATTCG
>NW_013667381.1:86638-95308 GCF_000517525.1 Limulus polyphemus | reverse complement strand
ACTGCTAAATTAGGAACTGCTAGCGCAGATAGCCCTCGTGTAGCTTTGCGCGAAATTCAAAACAAACAAACAAACAACTGTTGAGATAGACATTTGACACTGTAGATGGCTGAATTTTAGCGTTTTATATGTTTCGTATCGCAGGTAAAATACATTCTGTTATATCTTTGTAGATGCTTTCATTAATGAAATGTTTAATATATATAGTTTTATTACTTTTTAGTTTAATTTTTATTATTATATTTAAATATAAAGATGGTATTGTACTGCTGTGTCAGTGTTTGTATTTAGGACTAACCTAAATCCTTTAAGCTGGCCGAACCTCGTAAGATATTATTGGGATTTCGGTCGAAAATATCGTTAACAATGAGGAGATCCAACTGACGAAACAATGCATTCTAATAATTATAAATAACAACGTAAGAAAAGTATATTCAATTATCACTACCGATACCAAGTATGATTTTAGTTTCTTCTGATCGGAAGTTAGTCTTAAACATAAAAAATAAAATCTATTTTGTGTGAGGTACAACAGCTAACTGACGAACTTTACACGAGATCAGCGTTCATCCAAAGATTTTGTCTGAAGGAATTGAATCCTTTGATATTTTATTATTCAAAAGCATACATGAATAATAATACAATGGATTCTTTTTTTATTTGGAACACTAAAATAAGCTTGGGTTTTTGTTTGATAAACATTGCGTCTGTAAAGTAATATGAAATTAACAACTTCAAGATTCCCGATAATAATATTGTTGTTTATAAATCGAATAGCATTTTTTGTGTGTTTTGTCTTACGCACAAAGAGCTTTCAGCAAATAGTGCATTTATTCTGTTTAAAGACAAAAAATCAGCTGATGCAGCGAGAATTTTCTGGCAGAGACAGCTGGAAACAGAAATTCCACACAACAGCCTCTTCATCATGATGAGATATTCCTCTAGACTGCTGAGTCAAATGAAACTTAGAGAAAAGCGAACTAAGAAATGAATCTTAATCTTTTTGCTGTACATATGTGAAATTAAAACCCAAGGAAAACTTAAAAACTCAATCCAGTATACTTTGAGGACAATTGTACACAGTATGACAATATATTAATTACTATTTGTGTTTCTTTGCAAAGTCAAAATCATTTGTTACAGAGTGAAGTGCCCAGTAACTTATGGCATATGCCACTATATGCCAAGAAGTTTCTAGAGCTACGAGATGATTGTTGCTAGACCGATACATCAAGAATACTAAAGTAGAAAATCATTCTCGCGTAAAGTACTTCATGGTTTAATAATTGATAGAGAACAAACTTGTCTAAAGATATGTGACATTCTGTTGGTTTATTAATTGATAGAGAACAAACTTGTCTAAAGATATGTGACATTCTGTTGGTTTATTAATTGATAGAGAACAAACTTGTCTAAAGATATGTGACATTCTGTTGGTTTATTAATTGATAGAGAACAACCTTGTCTGAAGATATGTGACCTTCTGTTGGTTTATTAATTGATAGAGAACAACCTTGTCTGAAGAGGTTTGACAGTCTGTGGTTTATCAATTGATAGAGAAGAAACTTGTCTGAAGAGGTTTGACAGTCTGTTGGTTTATTAATTGATAGAGAACAAACTTGTCTGAATATATGTGAAATTCTGATGGTTTATTAATTGATAGAGAACAAACTTGTCTGAATATATGTGACATTCTGATGGTTTATTAATTGATAGAGAACAAACTTGTTTGAATATATGTGACATTCTGATGGTTTATTAATTGATAGAGAACAAACTTGTCTGAAGATATGTGACATTCTGTTGGTTTATTAATTGATGGAGAACAAACTTGTCTAAAGATATGTGACATTCTGTTGGTTTATTAATTGATAGAGAACGAACTTGTCTGAAGATATGTGATATTCTGATGGTTTATTAATTGATAGAGAACAAACTTGTCTGAAGATATGTGACATTCTGATGGTTTATTAATTGATAGAGAACAAACTTGTCTGAAGAGGTTTGACAGTCTGTTGGTTTATTAATTAATAGAAAACAAACTTCTCTGAAGAGATATAATAACCTGGTGGTTTATTCACTGATAGAAAACAAACCTGTCTTTAGGGGGTTGACAATCTGGTGATTTATTCATTGACAGAAAACAAACCTGTCTAAAGAGGATTGACAACCTGATGGCTTATTAATTGATATAAAAGAAAGTTGTCTTAAGAGGGTTGACAACCTGGTGGTTTATTCATTGACAGAAAACATGCTTGAAGCCATCAGTTTCAGCGGCTGTTAAAACTTATATTTATCGCATCCATGTTGTGAAAATGTCCAATATTCATTAAATTGAGCTTTTAGGTTTTAAGCAGTGGCTTCTATACGTTGTATTATGTTTCTACAAGTATTTTAGACATATTGGTCAGCCACGCTTATTCTATTATAATATCGGTGCCATTAGTGAAGCTAGGGCTCAGTTCAATCAGGTCTTTTAATTTTATAGAATAATGCACTATAAAAGACAAATTTGTTCTGAGGCGGAACAACAGTTTAAAAATGGCGTAGAACCGTTTTCTGAAATTGACAAACTTCAAAATTACAAACTGTTTGTTTTGGATGAAATTCTGCACGTTTCTGAAAAGATATTGGCTTTCAATAGGTTTGAAACTAATGCATATAATAGATCAAACTATAAGGAAACTAAACTGAATATGATTGTGTTTTTAACAGAGTATGCTTTTGTGCTCAGCAAAGGTTCTAATCTCAGACAATCTCACTTTTATTTTTGAATAGTTAAACCCGTTATAAATTGATAATAAATTAACATTATACGTCTCATGTATATATATATGTTTATAAAATAACATTTATACGTTTCATGTATATGTTTATAACATTTATACGTTTCATGTACATATATATGTTTATAACATTTATACGTTTCATGTACATATATATGTTTATAACATTTATACGTTTCATGTACATATATATGTTTATAAAATGAAATTTATACATATACATAATAAAATATGTAACTATACTTATAAACAGTGGGTATTTTCAACCTGAATATCACCTTATGCGACGCATGGGCTAAATCACTAGGTGAAAGATCCTCTAAGGTTGAATCGCAGCCATCCTTAGTTTAGAATTGTTGCCCAAAGGGAGGACAACCAGTCAACAGTACCCGCCACATATACGGCTACAGTTACAACACTCACAACTGAACGTTCGGAGTATGTTGAGCAGCGTATCGCGGCTCATATCTTACAACTTTCGATACACAACCCATTGCGCTAACTACTAGGTCACGGGCGGCTCTCTTATAAATAGTTTAAACATATAAAAGTTACATACATTATGAGATCTATATGTCTATTACAAATTGTTAGATATTAAAATTTATACATCTCCGATAGAATATACAGTATGTAGTTCAATGGTAGGCTTGAGGGTTTATACTGATAAAATTCGGGGCTCAAACCGTTTGGGCACCGAGCACGGTCTATTGGCTAGCGTGCTAGTACTGTGAATCCAAGGGATCATGGTTCGCAACCGGTTGGCGCAAAAACGCAATCAGTACTTTTGGCAGTGTGCGCTATAAGAATGAGGGTTGAAAACCACTATTTAGTTAGACAAGAGAAACCCAAGAACTGATGGTGGGTTGCTGTTGACTATAACTGCCTTGCCTTTAGTTTTTCAGTTCCAAATTCGGGATAGCTATGCACAGATAATCCTTGGTAGCTTTGCACACACATTATCATTATGAAGCAAAAAATCTTTTACAAATGATGATTAACAATATACACATATAGACTAATTCCGTTCATCATGTCGGAATAAAATGATGTTAAATATTACTTGGTCGAAATGCAATTCAGAAGCATTTAAAATTATATTTATCGAAATTTTTTTTCTTATTTTCTGTAATTTTGTTATTAAGTTCAAAAAGTTTTCTGTTAGAATTGTAACTGCCAGGTATTAAGTTTTGAAAACGATAAATTACTAGCTTTGTTTACTTCTCGACCGTTAAAAGATTAAATCCGCATATTTGTTAAACTCTCAGAAGTATCACAGTATCCAGTACCAAAAAGTCGCACTCAGTGTTCGTGTACAAATGTTATTGTAAAGATATGATGCGTAGATTTAAAACAACTTAGATAGTCCTTCCTCTCGAATTATCACGTACATACACACAAAAGAGACTGATTGATGAAAACAAAGTTCACATTTTCTATAATGAATTATATGCGAATGGAAATAATGAAACCACGTCAACAACTATTTATCTGTGACAACAACTAAAACATTTTCGGACACCATCTTGACAAGAAAGAATGACAACAATTTGTCCTGTATTATCCCGACAAGGTTTTCGGTGTAAACTTCATCCACATAACCTTCCACACACATTTCACTCCTGTTGACACCAGGCTGGCTGGTAGCCACAACACAGTAGTAATAAAATCTTTTTTTCTTCCGAAACACGTGAATCCTGCCTACCCCCCCCCTCACCTCCACCACTGGAGGGAATGTAGGACAACCCACTTCGAGGTTTGTTATCAACTCAGTATATGTACTGTATGAAAAGACTTTCACTTGAAACGCAACGAAACTAAAGCCAACTATATGTATATATTTAAAACCGTACTGGCCTTCCAAATTGTTACTTTCTATATATACTTGTTCATTATGTTAAAAGATTCCTAGATGCATGGCGGAGAATCTTGTAAAATGTTCTCAGTTGTGCTCTTGTTACATCACAAAACTGCGAATATACAACTATATTGTTGATTCTTGCTACATCACAAAACTGCGAATATGCAACGATATTGTTGATTCATGTTACATCAACAAACTGCGAATATACAACTATATTGTTGACTCTTGTTACATCACAAAACTGCGAATATACAACTATATTGTTGATTCTTGCTACATCACAAAACTGCGAATATACAACTATATTGTTGATTCTTGTTACATCACGCAACTGTTAACGTACTGGTAAACATTGTTGGTTTAAAGAAATCAAACTTAAATACAAAAATACAGAAAATAAAATAAAAAATGTTCGAAAATTATAGTTTTAAATATCTCTGAATTAACTTTTGACCAAGTAAATTCCAAAATTTTCCAACATGCAAATAGGTGTTATTAAAACCCGCACAGTTATATAGGTGGCATTACATTACTACCCTTCAACAATATAGTTGTATATTCGCATTTTGTTGATGTAACATGAATCAACAATATAGTTGTATATTCGCAGTTTTTTGATGTAACACGAATCACAATATAATTGTATAGAAATGAATAAAAACCCTATAATGCGAGCGCTTTCGAAAGATGTCCTTTCTTCTTCAGGGGCAAACTGGCAAACATTCCCAGTCTGCCCATGAAGAAGAAAGGTCCACCATCTGAAAGAGCTCGGATTATAGGGTTTTATTCATTTCTATCAAGACTTCTTGAACCTACGTGTTTTTCTAACACCGTGAATATATTTGTATGTTCGCAGTTTTGCAATGTAACAAAAATCAACAAAATAGTTCTATTAAAAAACTCACATTTTATAAAACAACGATTATTTTATATACAATTATAAAAATAAGACTGTTCCCAGTCTCAAAATTACAATTAAATACAAGAAGTTTACTGCACAGGGTAAAAAATTAAAAAACGCCATGAGCCTGGAAAACGTCTCATACACTTTACATGTTTCGACGTATTTTACAGCATCATCCTCAGGAGTGTAATGTTTTGTAAAATATCACTATTTATACCATTATAAAATTACCAATTTACATATTAAAGAATTTCATACGATCTACTGACATCATTTCCATCAGGTTCACCATCCTTATTCAATATTTTAAATTTACTTTTTTTATATTTAATTATCTCAATAGATTCACTTATATTCATACTAATAAAAATTTCAGGTTGTTTTAAAATTGTTTTTTCCTATTGAATTATATGTTTAGTTTCATTAATATGTTCTGTTAAAGGTGAAATAATAATATTATTATGTTTAACATTTCTTTTGTGTTCATTCATTCTGAATTTTAAGTTTCTTCTAGTTTGTCCTATATACATTTTGTTTACATTCACGTAATATTTTTATCTATACCAAATTTTGCCATTAAATTAATTTTATCTTTAGTTATATTAAAGATTTGGCTAACTTTGTATATCGATTTATATATGGGAAACATATTTAATTGTTTTCTAAATTGTCTCGTTATTTGACAAGATAAACCAGGTATAAGACCGAATTATTATTTTCTTTTAACTTTTTCTCAAGAGATGCAGTAACATTTTTTACAGGTACTTTGATGTACTTTGACACAACATCAAAAGACGCCAAAGTATCCTTTTGATCTAGAATTACATGTTCAATTCTTTCCACAAATTCAAACGAATTCTTAACAGTGTATTTATTTTTGTACCTTAAAAATTTGAAACCTTCGTTAAACTGGAACATTTTACAATATATATAAATATACCTTAAATAACAAGGTTAAGGCAGGGTTTATTTTTACAAGACTATGTCAGTAGGACATGCAATGTGCTTCGACACGAAGTATGAGAATCAGATCGTGTAGAGCGCAGGAAATTGTGAAACACGATTCTGACATAGAGTCTGTAGTAAAATAACTTCTATAAAATTCTGAGGTGAAGTAATCTTTTTTTGTTATTTCATTTTTTCCTCGCCCCTGATTAGAATCAAATTCAAACCCAGGTTACTGTTTATTTTAAATGAAATTAAGAGTATTTTCGAGTATTTATTCTTTAGCTTTAAAACGATTACGAAAAATATTATTATTACTTCATTATTCTTTCAAGCTAAGCTTTCGTTTCCCCTCGATGACATTTTAAATAGAATGAACGCGTCAACAACGTTAAACAATATGGTGTTTTTCAAATCTATCAAGTCAGATTATTGCTTTAGTATGTGGACCCAGCCAATCAGAAACAAATAAGGTTTTAATATGCGTCTTTAACCAATAAGAAACATGATGTTTTTGTTCACAATTTATGAGTAAAGCATCATATAAGATGTGTCGAAATCTTCTCCTAGTGGTAAGGACTGAAACATATTTGTATAAAACTTAACTCAATAGCAATGGAATGCTAGAGAACTCAGTTTTTCTAAAGCTTTTACCACTATTGAAGAGGTTTATGGTAATCACAGCTGGTTTAAAGGAACGCTCATGTGAGTGGTTGGCTAAAATCCCTAAGCCTTGGCATTGGATTAAGTTTCTTGTATGACGCCTCTACACATTGCCTTGTGTGTGAATGTTTATGCAATTTAACAACGACTCTCCAGGGAGCTTGGCGGGGTGTTGATAGGGAATTAGCTTTACTTGAAGGAAAAACAGCATATACGTAGTCTCCAGTAGTTTAAGCCTTGCAACTGACATCAACACCAGCTTCTTTTTCTGTTTTCTTCTCGTGCGTGATCTAAATGTCTTCCACGTGCATTTTCGGGATTCAAATTACCTAGTCCTACAGTTTATAAAGTTGGTCCAAGACGAACGTGTCTAAATAAATCTCGTCAAGCCCAATACTTATTACTTCGTAAAATTTTCTCAGAAGCAGTCCTTAAGGTTTTACCGTAAATGGGACATTCATTGTTTTATACGTTCTTAATTTGTTGAAAGAAAGTTTTCCAAAAAAGGCCATTATATAAAGCATTTCTTATACTGACATGTAAATAGGCAGATAGATGGTAGTACTGTATATATATTATTGATATACGTGTGTGTATGTGTGTGTACACTAGCCAACGTTATATTGAACCTCCAGCAAGAAATGTCTAGACTCTTACTTCTGGTACTAAAATACGAGCAAACGCGATATGGTTTCAGATCCGCCCCTTCGTTCCAGAGTATTCATCCTCTGTACGTTAGTAAGGTAAACTCAGCGGCATATTGAGTAAATAACTCTTCTATTTCTGTCTGTTGTTTTCTTAGCATAGTACGAAAAAGGTCACGGCTGTCACACTAACTTTTAAAACAAATCTATTTTCTCAAGTTTGACAGTACGTTCTTGAATAGAGGTAAAGTGAAAAAAAAAGAATAGATATTTTTTGAGAACACACGGAAAGAAAGTATTAGAACACGTGTTTAGTAACTATGGGTAATACGACATAAGACCGTAACCATTGTTTTGTGGTACTTAATGTTTTCCTGCCAACAGAAGGTAGCACCGATAGAATATTGCTAATGAATAACTTATTTTAACCGACAACACTTAATAGGGTATTTGGCTCACCGACTACAAACGTTCAACAGCGCAAAACGTAATGCTTTCATATTTAGTATGTACGTCATGTCTTGACTATGTTAAGATGTGGAGAGGTATTCTGTATTACATTGGCTGGGGATGACTCATATAACATACCATATCATATGACATATGATATGTTTTAACAGCTAAACTGTTAAATAATGTTGTTTAATTATTCTTATCAAACTTTCGATCTCTGATCTGTAAGCATTTTGTTATTAACATTAAAATTTATTGAATGGTTTATTTGTACCTTAGTTAACAATGCAAACTATCACTACTTCGTTATGTACATTAACATTACCGATTAATAACCGTTCTGTCCTTACTAGTTAACAACCGTTCTGTCCTTACCCTTACTAGTTAACAACCGTTCTGTCCTTACCCTTA
>NW_013667381.1:83987-85921 GCF_000517525.1 Limulus polyphemus | reverse complement strand
CTGTTAACAAGTACTAGTTGGTTACATTAAGAAGTAACAGTCGTTCCTTCCTTAAAAATTAACATTCGTTTGGTTCCTACTTTATAAAAAAAAAACAGTCCGTCGACAATTTTAATGCGTTTTTTTTTTTACTCTTTGCTTTAAATTTAGTTGGTTAGAACAACAAAAATGTCAGACTTCTAAATAACTGGTTTGTGCCGATAACTATTAACACTATGTAACGATAAGCTTCACTTAGGTTAAAACAAAGTAGACAGCTGATGTAAGTAGCTGTCGTATAAGCCAATTTTCTAATTTAATAAAACACCGATTTTTATAACTACTAATCATTTAGTGATAATCTATTCACAATTATTTCTTAACTTGTTCATTTCTAAATTTCAAAATTCTGCTTGAATTAGTCCTTTATATTTATAGGTTGAGAATTCACAGTGAATATCCTACAAAAGTTGCAAATTGAAACCGTATTGTGGAAGAAATGGATTTCATGAAGTGACTGAAATATTTAGTATTTCAGTCACTTTATTATTTATTGTAGTTTTGGGGCCCCAAAACTACAATAAATTAATAAAGTGACTGAAATACTCCCCAAAACTACAATAAATTAATAAAGTGACTGAAATACTCCCCAAAACTACAATAGAATAATAAAGTGACTGAAATACTCCCCAAAACTACAATAAATCAATAAAGTGACTGAAATACAATAAATAAATAAAGTGACTGAAAATTGTCGCAAATAAAGTGAACAATGTTCCATGGTTTAAAATCTAGTAAATAACTGAACAATATCCAAGACTTTACAACTAACAAAAGACTTAACAACGTTTTAAGACATAAGTTATCAAAGCAACTTTACCAATAAAACGGTTGAACGATTTTGGCACTAGTAATAGAAACAAAACCATAAAATTATTGAAATAAATGAAGAACATCTTAAGAGTGGGGAAAAAAACATACAAACTAGAAAAGCGACTGAAAAGTGTGCCAAGGTTTAAAAAGATAAGAAATTAAACTATACACCAAGTATAAAGCATCGATGAAAGAATAAAATGGTGAAGGAACTAAATAACGACCCACGATGGTAAAACTAGTAAAGACTTAACAATGTTCCACGATGGTAAAACTAGTAAAGACTCAACAATGTTCTACGATGGTAGAACTAGTCAAGACGTAACAATGTTCTACGATGGTAGAACTAGTAAAGACTTAACAATGTTATACGATGGTAGAACTAGTAAAGACTTAACAATGTTCCACGATGGTAAAACTAGTAAAGACTTAACAATGTTCCATGATGGTAAAACTAGTAGACTTAATAATGTTTCACGATGATAAAACTAGTAAAGACTTAACAATGTTCCACGATGGTAAAACTAGTAAAGCCTCAACAATGTTCTACGATGGTAAAACTAGTAAAGACTTAACAATGTTCCACGATGGTAAAACTAGTAAAGACTCAACAATGTTCCACGATGGTAAAACTAGTAAAGACTCAACAATGTTCTACGATGGTATAACTAGTAAAGACGTAACAATGTTCTACGATGGTAGAACTAGTAAAGACTTAACAATGTTCCACGATGGTAAAGCTAGTAAAGACTTAACAATGTTCCATGATGGTAAAACTAGTAGACTTAATAATGTTTCACGATGATAAAACTAGTAAAGACTTAACAATGTTCCACGATGGTAAAACTAGTAAAGACTTAACAATGTTCCACGATGGTAAAACTAGTAAAGACTCAACAATGTTCCACGATGGTAAAACTAGTAAAGACTCAACAATGTTCCATGATGGTAAAACCTGGAAAACTTAACCTTGCTTTTCTGTGCTGTTTGTCATCTGGTTTAAATTTTATGAATCAAAATACCAAATTTATTTTGGGCCTGAAGTACTTAAAGTAATATTGTTAGCAATAAACATTCGGTAT
>NW_013667381.1:81121-83877 GCF_000517525.1 Limulus polyphemus | reverse complement strand
AATAATGTTCTACGATGGTAAGTAACTAGTAAAGACTTAACAATGTTCCACGATAGGTAAAGTAGTAAAGACCTTACAATGTCCTTTCGACTGGTAAAACTAGTAGACTTAATAATGTTTCACGATGATAAAACTAGTAAAGACTTAACAATGTTCCACGATGGTAAAACTAGTAAAGACTCAACAATGTTCTACGATGGTAGAACTAGTAAAGCCTTAACAATGTTATACGATGGTAGAACTATTAAAGACTTAACAATGTTCTACGATGGTAAAACTAGTAAAGACTTAACAATGTTCCATGATGGTAAAACTAGTAAAGACTCAAAGTGAAAACGATACATAAAAATAATATTCTAAACTTTATCTCAAATGAAGCGTGATTCGTTTCCATTTCTCGCTATTCCTGAACTGTTTAAACTGGAATTCATGAAAACGTGACTTCATAAGATAATAATATATCTAAGATGACTTGGTAAGAAATGCTACATTGAAGATAATACAATACTTTAGGTGACATGGCAAGAGAAAAAAGATAAATTGGAGACAACACGATACATTAGATGGCGTGAGAAGAAAAGAGAATACATTGAGACAACACAATACCAGGGATGACATGGCAAAAAAAAAAAAAGATAAATTGGAGACAACACGATACATTAGATGGCGTGAGAAGAAAAAAATACATTGAAGACAACACAATACCAGAGATGACATGGCAAAAAAAAAAGAAGATAAATTGGAGACAACACGATACATTGGATGGCGTGAGAAGAAAAAAAATACTTTGAATACAACACAATACTAGAGATGACATGGCAAAAAAAAGATACATTGGATGGCGTGAGAAGAAAAAAAAATACATTGAATACAACACAATACTAGAGATAACATGGCAAAAAAAGATAAATTGGAGACAACACGATACATTAGAGGGCGTGAGAAGAGAAAAATACATTGAAGACAACACAATACTAGAGATGACATGGCAAAAAAAAAGATAAATTGGAGACAACACGATATATTAGATGGCGTGAGAAGAAAAAAAATACATTGAAGACAACACAATACTAGAGATGACATGGCAAAAAGGATAGATTGAAAACAATAAAATACCTTAGATGATATATTTCAAAACGTTACATTGAAGATAGTATAATATCTTAGATTACATGATTAGAAAATATAAATTAAAAAATACAATATCTGTATGACACGGTTAGAAACAACACAATGAAGACAATGTAATACACTATAGACGACATGGTTAGAAAAGCTACATTGAGGACAATAGAATGTACTTTAATACTATGTGAAAGAAGTGGATATATATATTGTTACTTTCCAAGCGTTTACCTGGTCTTCTTATAACTCAAGACATGTAGAGAAAAATTCTGGTCTTTCGTCCGGTATATGAAAGACAGCTAACAAACTTATGATGGTCTCTTAATATCAAGTAAAAACTAGAAGTTTTATTTATTTATTTATTACATAAATTTTCAAATGAGGTTTCTAAAATATTTATTGTAAACACATTTTCTACATTTATACATTATTAATTATAAAACACAAAAGATGTTTTTATATCGTCTGACTGGCATTCTAACTTAAAACATGTTGTTCAAGCTTACTCTATCTTCTTTTTGTAATGCTTCAAACGTGCAGATATCTCCTTATGTGGCTGACGTTAGCTTACCTGAATAAAGTATTAATGCAAAACCTTGTAATTTTATTTTATTTCTCAGATTAATCATTTTTATTGCAAAACATAAATGAAAACTGAAAAAAAAAAAAGGTTTTAGTTTCTTTAACAACATGCAGCCAAACCTACAAATTTTAATTACTATTTTACGTTACGTGACACTTTACCAAAGGTATGCATTACCCGCCATCTATTGGCTAAAACAAATATTTTCTTTGCTAAATAAGAAATTTAACTTTTCGGATAAATGGGCATTATTCGAGTTGAATAAAACTACGTTTACTCACAGTTATCCAAATTTTTATTCAAATAGTTGTTTTAAAGGGAATATATAGATACTTGCACATCATGAATATGGTAAGTATTTCTTTCAAATTTGTTTTTTTTTGTATTTTCCATAAGTTATTTGTGTAAAAGTAACAATACTTCTACACGAATTCGGTGGTAATATCAACATTATTTAGAGTCTAACAATATGTGTGAAGAAAGCAGCATTGTCGGAGAACGTGTCTTTAAGCATATATGTCTGAATATTTTGCTTATCGGATGTTATGCGGTCTAGCGTAAAGTTGAGGCTCACAATACATACAATATTAATTTAGTTTACAAAAATTGAATTCTATTGTTTTATGATAATAATGCAGTTTCGTAATTAAACAGAAACAAGCAGGTGTGTGCTGCTCCATCACTTAAAACTTGATACACATCTTTGGTGTTGTGCAGAGAAACACGAAATCATAGGGTTAAACAGAAACAGTAAGATAAGCTATATTTACATTTCTCCATACGTACATGATACACGTAACAAACTGCAAGTGAATTCATACAACGCGCTACGAGCCGTTAAGGTTCAAAATAACTCAGCTTTGTTGTTAGTCCAAAATAGAATTTTGTTAGGTTTACCACCTTTTTAATTTCAGATCGGAAACCTGTATCAGAATGTTCTATGAATATCGTATGCAAGAAAAAAGTAAAATAAAATCAAAGATTAAAAAACGAATGCAGGTTTCAACAACGACTCGAACTCATAATTTAAGACACAAAACGAAGTTAA
>NW_013667381.1:68078-80160 GCF_000517525.1 Limulus polyphemus | reverse complement strand
CATAGAATAGAGAACGCTGAATTTAACAAAAAAAAAAAAAAAAAGAAAGCTGGGCTTAATCAAACATGTTTTGATTTTCGACTCAAACAGATGAAATAATCCCAGAACAAGGGTTTGAAGTATAATTCAACAAAGAAATATCCCAGGTCTCGAAATAATATATTACATTGTTTCTAAGATCAGACTCTTTCTCCAATACTAATTAAATTCAGAATGTATTTGGTCAATTAATAGTGCTGAAATAAACAGATGTTACGTCGTTTCGTGAGTTATTACCAAGAATAGTACAAAAAACTAAATGAAATTCCAACATTAAAGCGGCCCGGCATGGTCAGGTGGTGGGTGTTGATGACTCGCTGCCTTCCTTCTTGTCTTACACTGCTAAATTAGGGACGGCTAGCGCAGATAGCCCTCGTGTAGCTTTGCGCGAAATTCAAAACCACCATTAAAGTGAAATTATAGTTGACCACTCAATTGAAGGGAATTACATTTTGAGGCCCACTTCCCTTTGGGTAAGCTCTTTTTGTCGTTAAGCACAAAGCTACACAATGGGTTGTCTTGGGGAGGGGCAGAGGTATGTTTGAGAGCTCATAACGTTATAAATAAAGATTCGATCCCTGCAGTGGACATATCACAAATTGCCCATTGTATAATTTTACTCTTAAAAACGTACACACACGAACAAAACATGTATTTGAAAATACTGCTTATAACAATCGATAGATAAAGAACGCTAACTAACTTTAGTAATTTACATACCCAAATACTTTATACTCTGCTTTAATTCTCACTTGGCACCTTCGTTAAATAGCGCTACTAAAATTAGACTGCAGCCTATATTTCAACATCACAAGGTCGCGGTACAATAGATTAGGGGTAACCCTTCACCCCCAATCAACAATCTACAACATTTAAACATGGGAACAATTTTAAACTTTTTTAGCCTCAGAACATCTTTTATTAGTGTGCATTACAATGGTAGTATAAGTAGAGACAACTTAAAGAGATCTGTTCAGTTTCATTATAAATACAAGTGAAATAGCCTATCTTTATCTGCTTTGCACTCATGATGAAACACATACACCCTTTCTCTTGATTAACTTTATCGTACAGTCTAGTGAAAGTAGGCATGGAAAACCTATTATATCGTGGCCCCATAAATCCAGAAACTTCTAAAAAGAGAAAAAAAAATGACAGAGTTTTGTATGAAAGTAACATTAAGTTCTGGATAAAAAAAACAAAAACCACATGTGGAGTTTTGTTTCTAATTTCAAAATTTCAAAAGTAATTTACAAAAAAGGGAACCTAAAATGCTCTCTTAAAGATGATGTTCTTAATCTTATTACACAATAACGTTTATCTCTTCGTCTGGTCATACAACTATAACACATTATAAAACAACTTATAGGCAAATAAGCAAATGCAGAAGAAAGGGTCTTTACGTTTTATTGCCAAAACAGGCAGAACATGAAATGAAAAACATGATCTACTCCTGAGAAATGTCTTTACCATACACCTGAAATGTTCAGTGTATTATGTGTTCTGCCAGGTTTTTGTTATTTATATACTACTGGCTAACTGCCCGTCATATGAGGGTAAATGCTGGTCAAAATTTCTTCTGAAAATTAAATCTAGATAAATGTTTTATGAGCATGTTTTCTAAAAGTTAGTTATATTATAGTAACAATTTATGTATAAAGAATGCTCATCTCTTTTCTAGTATTTCACGAAGATAAACATTTTTTGTTTATATTTGGTCATTTCCTGTAAATGGTTCTTGATTATGATTTTGACTGATGTATGTTTTTATTTTATGTTCAAATCTTCTTTTTGATAAACCTTTATAGATTGAGCCGTGTAAAAAACTAGTTTTTCTAAGAAATATTCCTAAATCGGCAAATATCTGATCTTGCGGATTATTAATTGTGATGGCAAAGGCAATGAATTTATTATGAAGGGCAAGTTTACGAAAGTATTCCTATTTGATCAAATGTCCGAACCTGTGATTTATTAATTTGATGGCAAAAGCAATGGATTTTATGGTAAAGAGCAAATACACAAAGATTCAACATTTCTTTAAAAAATGCTTGTAATTGTTTTAGTACATTTTTAATAGTCTCCTACCCGAGGTGAAAACCTCAATAATACAATTATAGATTAAATAATTTATTAAATAATAAATTCATTGCATATTAAATGATAAACACCAGTGACTGTATGTGTCAAAAACAATTTAAATATCTTTTCAATCAAATAAAATACATTATTATTGAAGTTTTTCACCTTAGGTAACAGATGTTTTAAAAATTACACAAAAATTTATAAGTATTTTTCATGAAAATTTATACTTTCGTAAACTTGCCCTTCATAATAAATTCATTGCCTTTGCCATCACAATTAATAATCCGCAAGATCAGATATTTGCCGATTTAGGAATATTTCTTAGAAAAACTAGTTTTTGCATGGTTCAATCTGTAAGGCTTCATCAAGAAAACATTTGGACATAACATGAAAATATACATAAATCAAAATTATAATCAAGAACAACTTACAGAAGATGACCAAATATACACAAAAATTTAGTTTTACGTGAAATACTAGAAAAAGACTTGTTTGTCTGAAGTTAAGTACAAAGTTAATGGGCTATCTGTGCTCTGCTCACCACGAGTATCGAAACCCTGTGTCTAGCGTTGTAAGTCCGCAGACATTCCGCTGTACAAGTGGGAGGCAGTAGAAAAGGATGGACATTCTCTGAACATATATTGTTACTACAATATAACTAATTATATAAAAATATGTTCAGAAAACATATATTTAGATTTCATTTTCAGAAGAACAATTATCAGCATTTACCACATTATTCGTTGGTAAAAGAGTAACCCAAGAGTTGGCGATGGGTGGTTTTGATTAGCTGCCTTCTCTTCAGTCATTCACTGTTAAATTAGATATGGCTAGCACAGATAGCCCCGATTAGCTTTACGCGAGATTAAAAAAACACCCGAACCAACCAGCGTTTATCGTCATATGATGAGTATTCATCTAGTATATAATAAAAGCCACTCCCTATTCGTAACGCTCGTTTTGTCGGTAACGCTCGACTTTCCGTTGGTAACGTTAAAATTGACTCAGTGGGTTGTCTCAAGCAAAAGTCTTGAGTTCAAATTCCAGTCGAATGGGGATTCTTTATACTCTTTTACGTACAGACTCATCTTGTTTAGAACAAAGTATTACAATATTTGGAAAATTGCCACAACATGATAGTTTACATTAGAGATTTGAATTATTTGTTAACATTCGATTACAAAGACTGTTTTGTTACTGTGGTTATAGCACTATTAGGTGATAGTTTCGTGTTCAAACCCCATTCGAGTTTTAATTTTCTGTTATTTTTTATTATCATATTTATTTCTATATACTTACTATAATATTTACAAAAAAAGTTATTAGAATATTCGGACAATTAAAGATTAAATCAGGGATAACATCATATTACATATTAAACACCAGTGACTGTATGTGTCAATAACAACTTAAATATCCTTTCAACACAACAGATGGCGCTAAATGCATTATTCGTATTTTTCTTAATATTCAAAAAGCTTGTTGTAGATACAATAATAAGTATATTAAAAATAACTATAATAATAAAACAAGGTTAACAAAATTTCAACTCTACTAAGATTTTAATGCGAGACTCTCACATGATAGTCGTGCATTATAACCACTGTGACATACAATCTTTGTGATCGAATGTTAACAAATAATTCAAATATTTAACGTAAACAAAGTATCATGTTATTGTAGATTTTCCTAATGCCTTGCTCTGAACATGACGAGTTAATAGTTAAGAAAAAGTTATAAAAACCCCCACTCGACTCGAGACTTCTGCTTCAGACACACCACTAAGCCAATTTAAGCATTACCAACAGAGGATGGAACGTTACCGACGAAGAGAATGTTACGAAGAGAGAGAGTGTCTTTTACATATATAGATGGGTCCTCAGATAGTAAAGAGTTGATGTTCTGCAAAGTCAAGTGTTGTAGTAGCCAAAAACATCTCAAGGGTTATGAAATTCTTTTTCTATTCTTTCTCATGCATCAGAGTTCACGTGTTATAGTAACAAGACACACTGGAAGTGTCTTTGGTCTTTCTTAATAGATTTGTACACATTATTATCTACTGTGATGGTTTAAATGGTTTCATATATAACTTGTAAAACAGATAAGTTAAACACTTTGCCAAAATACTTCCAAATTTCACATGCTTATTGTTTGCTTAAGAATATATACAATTAAGTGGTTTACTAAACAAAGGAATGAAAACTTTAATAAAGACTTTTAGCCTAAGGAAGAAAATCACCTAAATTCTTAAACTGCCAAACCATTCAAATAAAACAGCAGATATAATATAGACATGATGAAATTTAACAATTAGTTGACAAAATATGAACAAAGGATAAATAAATAAAAGTAAGCAGTGACCATTGTAAAAGTGGAGAATTTTATTTATTTGTTTGTTATTAAACACAAAGATGTAAAATAGGCCCTCTGTACTGGGCTAACTGCGTGATTAAAACCCTGTTTTTAGTGTTATAAGCCCTCACTTTCGCTGCTGAGCCACCGTGGGCAAAAACGAATGAGCAAAACAAAATAAGATACAAAGGACTGCTATAGACTGCAATATGCAAAGTATCTAAAGTAAATTGAAATATAAAAATGAAGCAAATTATTAATATTATTCAAATGATATAAAATAAGCACAACGTAAGAATAAATAACAGATATGTCTGTCGTTAGAGGGACCTATCAAATTATGTTAATGCACTAACTATCCTCTTTCATTTGTAGTTGCGTGCTGAAATTTCTTTATGGGTAATAAATATTGAAACCGATTTGAATATTTGAATATATTTGACCTTAATACGTTTCAAATTTTACAGATTTTATCATCGGGGTTATCTGCAATAACGTGCGTAAAAAATGCGACATAGAGAAGAGGGAGGACTAAGATATCCTAGTAGTTTTAAGAATCTACATAATGTGTAAAATCCTGATACTAAAATTAAACAGGGCTGAAAAGAACTGAGGTTATTATTTAGGGCTGGTACTAAAATCCTGATACTCAAACCAAGTAGGGCTGAAAAGAATTGAGGTTGTTAATTTGGGCTGGGTACTGAGATTTTTGTTTTGGGCTGGTGCTCATGTGAGACCAATAAACGTTTTTTGGTCAGAATTTCGTGGATTGATGATCCCGATATTACAAACTGAAAATTATCAATAACTATAGGATAATGGTTGGTTTCTTTGTGTATAAAAATGGAAGAAGCACGATAATCTATGTTTTTCCCTATTCTAATATAACATATACATATATATAATGGTTGATTTATTTTTTCCGTGTTCTATTTGTTCATTAGTACGTACTTTGTACAATGTTGCTAATATATGTAGCTTTACAGCCACCACCACTGTATTTATAGAAGACCAATGAATGTAGAGGAGAAAGAATGGGTATTCGCAGCTTTAAGCTTGTGCTAATTTGAAAAGGAAGGTCTGAAAACCGTTTGGAGCTTAATTTGTAGATAAAAAGATTTTAATTATTTTCATACTATAAGTATTGATTTCCTAATAAATGGGTGACAACAGTTATGCCGGTTTGATTGTTTATTCGTTATTAACCATAAAGCTGAATAATGGAATATCTGTGCCCTGCCCATAGTGGGTATCGAAACATAATTTTTATAAGCTTTCATACTTTCTACTGAGCCACCAGGTGGCGAAATATAACAGAAACTTTACAACATGAGCATTTTTCTTAGTCGGTCCTATCTTCCTTCTCATAACATTAGTCTTAAAAAACTTAAAGGGTTATCATTATTTTTCTAAGTATTATGTGAAGAGAAAGTTCAAAACTAATTGAGAGACAGTTTAATCACATGTTGGTAGCTCTGTTAAGGAGGTTATTCTTGAAAGTGTGTGGCAGAAAGCTGTCAAAACAAGGTTACATACCAGTAATGTTTTCGTTCAATGGAAAAGTGTGACAAATTGATTATTCAAACAGCTAACTTGAACATCCAGGAAAAATAGTTTATTTTTATCTTTTTGTTCGTAGATAAATTTTACCTACGAGTGTTGAGAGTTTCCGCAGCACCAAAAGTGCATTACGTGTTCATTGCTCTCTGAAATTGCAAAAAAAAAAAATGCCGTCAACATACCTTCTGTAGAGAGTTGCTGAGGAAGGAATTTGTAAATTCAAAATTTCTGAAGGTTAAATACTTATACAAATAGGATTTTTTTGTTACTTCTGCTTTACATCCTTATATTTTTAGAAATTTACCTATTTTATGAATTCTTTATCTTTCTCGTCCACTTTCAGATAAACAATAACAACTTTTCTAAGGAAAATAGTTTATTTAGAAATCACTTATTTATCTCAGAATTCAAGTATTTTTATACCTAAATATAAAATGTTTTCAGATTCAGTATTTAACCACTAGATGGTGACAGACGAAATTGTGTCTTTGTTTGTTTGAAGTTAACCACGAAACAACACAATGGTGTGCTCTGTCCACTACGGGTATCGAAAGCGGATTCTAGCGTTGTAAGTCTGTAGACGTATCGCTGTGCCACTGGGGGGCACGAAATTGTGTCAAAATCTTCAAAATGTTAAGTAAAAATCAAGCAGAATATTAAGAAGACTAACGTTTTGGTTCGCACAGTTGTTTTGAAATTTGAAGATGTTAATTTAAGACAATAATAATTAATAATATCTGGTGTTAAAATGAATAAATACTGTAACGTTTATAAATCGTTACTATACTTTTGATGTATTGTGACATAAGTAAAACGGACGAAAAATGATTCTTCACCTACTTACAACAGCTAAAAAACCTAACAGTTGTTGCCAAGCAACTTGTTAATACAAATAGTGTCACAACCACTACCGATGGACTTCGACTGGAGAAAAGGCTTTTGGAACATTATCTATTGAGCCTTGCTGACCATTGTAGTTTGAATTTTTTATTTGTTGAGCCCAAATCCTCAGCTCCCCTACTTTTAAGCAGAAACCTCACCTCGTAAATCGCAGTTGTTTTCCTGTCTTCTTCAAGGTGTTGATCCATCTATCATGGAGAAGGAAATAATTTCTCAACTCCTCCATGAAGGTGTTTTCGTACAACGAGCAGTTTGATTTGTTTGTACGCATGGCCTGACTTATTTGATCCAGATTCTGGCTGACAGCGGTGATATAATGTATAAACTCCTTCGATATGTGGCCTGTATCTATCAACAAAGCTATTGTGGTATACCTCACTTATAATTCCCATTCCACTGCTAAGTGTCCTAACATACCTATCTGTGACCATTTCCATGCCCCTCATTTGGTTCGTCATTATACACAATTGGATTTACCTCTTCTCTACAATAGGTATCAGCAAAGTCATAGAACACTTTTATCAGTATCGTACCACCTTTGCCCCTATCCATGACTATTCACCTCCTACCAATGAAGACATCCTTCGATTCATCACTCTCACATTTCAAAATCGTTACCCATTTTAACGATAATTTGTTCTTGACTCTGTCCACTATACCCCAAGACAGTGCTTCAATTAAATGTGCAAGTCGCTTACTCTGGTCTTAATTCTTACTTTTATTTTACTCCTTTATGGGATCCTACCAGCCAAGGCTATATCTAGACCACATGTTGAACATTTTATATGTAAATATTTTCTCCTTCTTTCCCCAAAACCACTTCTCGAAATACTGCTTGATGAGGATTGTTATGATTGTATCCTCCTGAATGAAACTTTTTTAAACCAACCCAAACTACCAAATTATGAGATTTACTTTTCATCAATGTGACCATCAACAAGGTATCAATCATGGTGGAGTTGCAATATGTAGTAGTGTTTGTCTTTCATACTGTATACACTCTATTTCTGCCAACAGTTTTTCTGAACATGTCCTTCTCAAATTACCACATTCATTATTCTAAATGTTCCTTCCAACTAACCAAATCCTCTTGATTTCTTCTGTACTGTGAATGCTTCATTTTGTAGCTATCGTATTATGGTTGACATCAATATCCATAGTCAAATATACTCTAAGCTCAACCACTTTTGTTCTACTTGGTGTGACATTTTGTGTTTTTTGTTGCCCCCTCCCATTTCTAGTCGACGTATGTTGAATTATAGCTCCTCTTTCACCCATCTCCATCCATTCCCCTGTTGGCAAAGGTCATTTTCCTATTTGAGTCCATCTACAAAATCATATAGAGTCTTCTACAATTTTGGTGATGTCTGCTGAGTGAAATATCAGTTTCATACTGATAGTACTGTACATCAGCTGGAACTGACCTCTTCCTCACAAGATCAGGTCAACTGATTTACCACTTCACTAGAGTTAGCTCTTACCACTGCCAGTTCGCTTCCTATTCCTACTGCTTATCACACCCCTCATCATCCAGATTGACCTTTGTGAGCATTGGACCTCTTTTCCCTTTATTAGACTTTCTTGCAGGATTACCATCGCACCTAAGACTTCCTCCTGTTTGCATAGTATTGAAGTCTTAGATGTACGGCCCATAACTTTATTCTTGCAGTGAAGCACCATCTTAAGCTTAGACTTTGTAATCATCTCTATCACTCCTCCAATTCTGATCAGTTCTAGAATTGGTTTAAGATGCTCGCTGGTCAGAGAATCTCACCATTATAACATATTCTGGTTGATGGGTATACATCTTCGTCTCCCTTATCCAAAACTTATGTTATTGTCTATTGCTTGGAAACAAAATTTCTCTATCCTCATAATAACCCAATAGGCTCCCTATGATCCGATTCACTGCCACATGAACTCACTTTATCTGCCACCCATGTTCTAGGTGATTCATTTTTGAATGCTTCTATTACTGTTCAGGATATCTGTCTCTCAAAGATAGGGACAACATGGCTTCCTGTCCAGCTGATTTGACTTATTCTAATCCTTCTTAACACCTTTTTGGCTTTGTGTCATCGCTGGCATCTTTATATCAATGCTACCAAAACCAGACTTGTGTTTTTTACTTCTACATGGCATAAACTCTGTCTTTGTCGCTATCTGCTCTTCTTAAATGTTCGAGTTGACGATGTTCGAATTCACCTTTAGAATATTTTGTCAAATATTTCGGTGCTATTTTGACAAACAACTTACTTTGAAGATTCAAATACTGGATGGCTATCAATCAAAAAATCGCCTCTTTTCTTCATCTACTCCGTCAGTTATCCAGAAGTACGTGGAATTTGAATCTATTCCTGTATTTACCCCTGTCTTATGTATGGTTACACAGCCTGGCTTTCTGCACCCTACAGCTTTTATCGTCTACTCCAGCTATTGGAACGTCATGTTTTTTACCTCACATTTAATATCAAACTACCTAGTCCTATCCTATCCTATCCTACCATGTCTTCTTCCCGTCAATTCTTAACTGTTTCTGCGACCTTCAAACCCGGTATGTTAAACAGCTTTTTTTTTAGTCAAAATGTCATATTTGCTGATTTGCTCTTCATATCAGTGGGAACTCCTTGCAAAACCTAACCACCTATTGATCGCTTATTGGATGACCTCTATGTCATGTCACTTACACTAGACGACCCCAATCAGAATGTCTCGCCACAATCTAATCTATCAAGTAACATTTATCCCGATGACTGATGATTTGATCTTCTAACTGTTTCCATTGTTTGTCCACGTCGTCTTCTTCTTCTGGTTCCCACTCAATATCGTTACCATATCTGTCCTTGTAATATTTTTCGTGCGCTTCACAACCATGTCGCTTTCGTTTGATTCTCTTAACTATTGTTTATGACCTTCTCACTCCATACTTTAATTCATGTTCCGGACAAAGAGAGGGAATAATCCTTTAAAGGTTCGCCAGCCTCTCCCTGAGCTAGAATGAAATGCCACATAAAAAACTCAGTGCCGTGACATTTAGTATGTGTTATAACCTGCCTATCCTATCCAACTCTTTCAATATACCAATGACATTGCCATATTTTGCTCTAAAACTAAAATGTTTGATCCAAGCCAAAAAGTTTTAGGTCTTGTCATGATCCTGGTCTCTTCAGTGTTCATCATGATCAACTGAACATTCAGTTTTCATAACAAGTCAATTATTTTGCATTACTTTTGATAAACATCTCACCTGGAAAGCTAACCTCACTACCACCTGCTACAAAGTTGTCAAGGGACTCAATCTAATACAATGTTTCCTTGAGACGTATTGGAGATTAACTTTTCCTCTTTAACTCTATATGGATAAATCTTCTATTAGTCCATGCCTTACCTATGGTCATACTGTACTGGTATCAGTTTCTTCCACATATTATGATCGTCTCGTGAATCTGGAACGTCATGCTCCTAGATTACCTTTTCGAAGTTGTCTTCCCAGTCCAATCAAAGACCTATATGACCATATTACATTTTCTCCCACTATTTTTAACCTCCATAAACTTAGTCGATATTACATACACTGGTGCTTCATTATCAATGATATTATCTTTGCTGAATTGTTGGGTTTTTCTGTAAATCCACCATGGAAGCTCATTCCTCTTGCTAAGGATTTCCTTAACATCTATCAGATGTCTCTTCCAGTGGACAATCCAAATTTGATGCTGCTCTAACATCACTTTTGCCACCTCTTATCTATCTATCGTAAGGAATTATATTTTTCATTTTCACTGATAGTTGTTCCTTTCTGCATATCTGATTTGTGATGCAGTCTTTTCTGTTCACTTTTGAGTCTTTCACTTCTTTCTTTAGTCTCGACTCTCCTACATAGATTTAATATTTTTTTGCACCTGCTCATTCATAGGTCACATTTTCCTACATTTCGATACTTTAACTGGCAGAAGAGAGAGCGCAACCTTCAGCTGACCCGCCAGTTTCCAAACTAGGACTGGAATAAAATAACAATGGAAACAAAAACAAAAATACTACTGTATTTGTCGTAATCTAACCGGCTTGATGAGCTCTGGTATTGAGTAAAAGGCCTTGTCGGCACTGGATATGGCAGATGTAATGGAGATAATGAATTAACTTTTCATTACTTTCACTCACAATTTGTTATTAATAATTTCACAAAGGGTCTAATTTCTTGGATATGGATCGCCACAGTTACGAGTTTCCACTACGTTTCTACAGGACAGATAACATTAATACTTTAACTTTTGTCAAACAATCTTTAAAACCTCATCTGTTATAGTGCGGACCGATTTTTCACACTATATTTACTCTATAACTCAATGAAAAATTATCGGATTTTGATTAATCTTGATGAACACAGTAGAACATTATTCTTCATTGTCCTGCCAAAAATGGTCCGTGTCTGTTGATAACGACGGACATATGGACACATTTCCTATTTTTGAGAGCCGAATATGATCAACGCTGCGTGGCGGAGGTAGGTGTTCTACTGAGTTCTTGTTGTAATTCCAGATAATACATTTAACGTATAAAATGCCTCAGCTAATAAGGCACAACAGTAGTTTTAAAGCTGTTGTAGTAGTAGCAGATGAAACTGCTCGTTCTACGCTTATATAATAAAAATCATCCTGTTTATACGAACGTACCTCACAAGACATTTTAATTTTTTTTCTAGTTATAGCGAATCATCATTGGATAATTCCTAAATGATATAGGGTTGGGTATGATTCATGAAAAAAAAAAAACGCCCCAAAAAACTATTCCACTTAACGCAATATACCTTCTTTGTAAAAATATGTGTAAAACCCAATCTATCATTCCGGTTTCGGGGAATTCCACCCCTCATCACTAACCTTGTACAAGGGCAAATTGAAAGACTAAAACTAGGCTTCATATAGTGGTGGATTTGTTTGTTACGGATTTCCCTCAAACCTACACGAGGGTTATCTGCGCTAGCCGTCCCTAATTTAGCACTGTAAGACTAGAGGGAAGGCAGCTAGTCATCACCACCCACCGCCAACTCTTGGGGTACTCTTTTACCAACGAACAGTGGGATTGACCATCACTTATAACGCCCCCACGGCTGAATGGGCGAGCATGTTTGGTGGGACGGGAATTCGAA
>NW_013667381.1:51906-67078 GCF_000517525.1 Limulus polyphemus | reverse complement strand
CACCAGTATCTAACACACACACATATATATATATATATATATACACGTAATTCTTGTAACTGTTAATTATATTTTATAAGTTAGATCATTATATAGAGTTTTAGGCCTTTTACTTTATTTTTGCACCACTTTTTTAGGGGGGACAGCTGCCTCCTTGCTCCACCTCCCCACCAAAGGTTACAACCCTGATTTGTCATTGAGTTATGCCAGTTTTGGAGAATTCCACCCCTCATCAATAACCATGGGCAAGGTTCTGGTAACATGTATATTATATATATATATATGGTGTTTTCACTGGTAAATCGAATGATAGACTGGACTTCAAATTTATTCTTAGTATTTGAAACAACTCGTTGCCTGAATAATTTTAAACTGAGCAGAAAGAGTGGCCAGCAACTTTTTGTGATTTGTTTATTTACTTTGTACGTGTTGTAAGACCTCGCGTTAATTAATTAGGCTTACGAGACACGGGTTTAGTTTTACTTAAAATACAAACATGAAGCAAGTGAAGACATGAAGTAATTACAGATTTAATCGTCTGTATTGAGTGCTAGGAGAGGCAGGGTTTCTTCATAGTGTATAAATTCTACGCTGATCTTTGCGTTGTTTTGTTATTGCGTTGGTAATGGTAAAACAAATAATTTGATACATTGAAACTTAGGGGAAGTCTGTAATTCGCAAAAATGAGCGAAGAGGATGTTTAGAAAGGTTTTATCTACGAGAACCTGTTGTAAGAATCGTCATGTAAGGGTAACCGTGACGAAATTACCAAGTCTAGCTGACACACGAACATGAGTTACACTTGGTAGAGGGTTAATGCTCACGTTATAATAGATTAGGTTGAAATCATGTAGCGTGAGAAGTTCAGGTATGATCAGACTTGGAGGTATTGGAGATGACTGGATATATAACAAGATATGTATGTGGCTATTTTAGTCTTCCTAATATAAATAAACATTAGCAGTAAACGAGAGATTTAGGACATTTTGATCTCTGTATAAACTATTTGTAATAACTGGTATACCAGTTTTGTTCAGGTCTTTATATATAATGTATATATTGTTTTTATGCTCTTTTCTATATTTGATAAACGACAGAAGCTTTTAACGTAATATATTGTTATTCAATATTAATACATTTATATTACATTTTCAATGCGAATCGTTGAAAGCTTACTTGGTTTATTTTAGTAATAAAATCAAATGCTCTAAGGTTAAAGATAACGAAATAAAGGGAGGAAAAGGACAAGTTAGATGTGGCTTTTTTACTTGTGAGCTGATGAGTTAAAGTAGTAATTTATTAATCTCCTGACTTATAATATTCTAAGATTTATTTTAGCAAAAGTACAAGCTCTTCTGTAATATTTTCGAAACGCATTAAATGTTTATTTTAAACAAGGTTTAGTTTGATGACAGCGTAAATGTAAATGACTTACTCTAGTTATAATACGTCATTTACATTGTTACAAAATGTTTAACATGATCTAGACTCCAGAGTACGTCATTTAAGCTGTCTCCAAAAGTTTAACATGATCTGGCTAGAGTGCGTCATTTATGTTGTTACCCAAACTTTAACATGATCTAGACTATAATACGTCATTTACATTGTTACAAAATGTTTAACATGATCTAGACTCCAGAGTACGTCATTTAAGCTGTCTCCAAAAGTTTAACATGATCTGGCTAGAGTGCGTCATTTATGTTGTTACCCAAACTTTAACATGATCTAGACGTCTAGATCATGTTAAAATTTTGGGGCAGCGTAAATGACGTACTTTAGTGTCTAGATCATGTTAAACTTTGTTTTGATAGTGCTTGAATATTTATATTACAGAGTATTTATTGAGTCGAATGAGCCTGCTACATCAGATGGTGTCAGACTAAAAAATCTGAATCGTATTTATAATCTTTAGTTTAGAATACGTATCATATCACACATATACAAAACCTCTTTCTAGTATTCAGCATAAAGAAAGTACCTGAAGAACACATCACAGCTAGTTAGTTTTAAGTTGTCAATTATATCACTAAATTCCAACTAAGCAACGAGGCAGAACATTCCAGTTCACATATGAAAACATCCACTGATTATCTCCACCAGTTTACCGACATCAGACAGTTTATTAAAAGTAAATTACCTTGCCAAAACCTTAGCCAAGCATAATTTATTTCTTCATCTAATTAAGGATGAAAAACTAATCGCACGTGGTATGTCAAGTCTTTGTGTATAAGTTCTTACTCAGAAAAATCTGGTAGATCATTCCAGAAAAATCTCTTTTAAAGTTGAATTCTCCGGATTTCTATTACGCTTTCAATGTGTTATTGTGTCAACGTAGCACGTGTCTTCAATGTGTTATTGTGTCAACGTAACACGTGTCGACAGACTCACATTATTCAGAATACGATCATGCGATGATCACTTTTTTTGTAAATGAAATATGTTTTAACTAATTAAAATATAACTAATTAGTTTTCGTCTTCTTTATTCAATATATAATCAAATCACCAATTTGAACCTTTAAAAGTATGATATTTATTACATAATTAATTACGCTTATATTTATTATTAAGGAGAAGGTTGACCCTATGCTTCTAATCCACTAGTTTTTCTTTTAATTTCGCGATGCTAGTTCTTTTTCTTTTGACATTTGAAATGTAAATATATTAACATGTGGTCCCTTAATGATGCTACCTTAAAATTTATAAATACGAGCTGCGAACTTGTTAATAATATTTCGCATTTAAAATTGGAAAAATATCGTGCAAAACCGAAAAAAAAACGTTACAAAAATCGAGAATTATTCAGAAAATACATGACATAAAGAGACCAAATCAAGTTTTTCTGAAATAATCTGGCTCGAGTGAGTTCAAAAAAGTTGGAAGAAAATATATTTCTTCATCGACTGTGCGTCTTTTATGGTTGTATTAATTACCACTTCAAAAATATCTGACGAATTTATTGCACTACATTTAGTAAAAAATAATTATATGCACAATCTACAAATTAAAATGGTAATTTGGTCGAACCAAATAGATTTATGGATGTTCTGACAAAGATTAAGGAGATTTGCTATTTAATTACGTATTTTATTTCCTAACTCCAAGTTTTGAATGTCCATAAGACTTGTACACATGTGGAGATTTATTTTTGGTTTTTTTTCCTTCCGTGGTCGGCCTGGCATGGCCAAGTGGTTAGGGAGCTCGAGTCGCAATTTGAGGGTCGCGGGTTCGAATCCCCGTTCCATCAAACATGCCCGCCCTTTCAGCCGTGGGGGCGTTATAATGTGACGGTCAATCCCACTATTCGTGGATAAAAGAGTAGCCCAAGAGTTGGCGGTGGGTGGTGATGACTAGTTGCCTTCCCTCTAGTCTTAAACTGCTAAATTAGGGATGGCTAGCGCAGATAGCCATCGTGTAGCTTTGCGCGAAATTCAAAACAAACTTTCCGTGGTGAGAGATTTCCTTTAAACACTCTTTTAGTTTTACCAACTTCTTAAACTTATTCGCCGGAATCAGGCACTAAGAATAATCTAAAGACATAAAACAACATATATTGGTTGTGTAAAACCAATGAATCATCAGAGAATGTTCATCACCATAAATCTTCAATTTCAAAGAAGGATTGTAATATCCCTGACTGAAACATGTGTTTGAGGGGAATTTGTTTCGACTGGTTCTTGTACGTGTTTAGTAATTTAATATAATGCATATTCGTGCTTCCATTTCAGAGGTAGGGGAATGCATATAAATTTCTTTCTTGACCCAAACTTCAATTTCATAAGTTGATGTCTGCGATCTTTTTTGTATACTTCATAAGTTCCGTAAGTATTAAAATTAGAAGTAGTTGTTTAAGTTGACGTTGAATCCGAGACGCCACCTTTTGCCTATTTTCTGTGTATTTCAAAACCAGTAGTTATTTATTTTTTATAGTATCAAGACTTGATAACGTTTTTGTAAGCGGAGTTGATTTTGTGTAAATCTTGTTGACGAAATGGGTGAGATGGCCAACCCAAGTTTCTTTGATTGATACAAATAATCGGGAAATCGATCAGTATAACTTGACCACATACCGACTGGAATTTGTAACCAAATAGAAAATCTATACTAATAAAAGAGTCTGCGGACTTACAACGCTAGAAACCGGGTTTCGATACCCGTGGTGGGCAGAGCACAGATAGCTCATTATGTAGCTTTGTGCTTAATTCCAAACAAACCAAACCTGTGTGTGAGTGTGCCAAACAATCAGCTCCATAGCTACAAGAAGAAAAAACCCTAGAGACTAAGGGAATTCTGAGTGTGTGTGCACCTGGGTATTATTTTTTATCTCAAAAAAAGTTTGACCAATTTTTTTTAGCTTATAATTTTGCCATATAGTCCTTAAGCCATAAAAAGAGGGAGGTAGGTATATGCTGCCATCTGTCGCTTGGTACAACAAATTGTTATAGAATAATTGTTTAATAATAATAATAACAGTTTTGTTAAAACAGTTAAAACAAAATACACGTATAAAAGTGTTAGCATTCATATTATTGGCGGAAATGATTATATTTAAATATTTGTTTGTATCTAAAAACTATTTTCAAAATATGCGTTTACGGCTAAGGAATTTTATTACAGATTTATTATTTCAAATAAAACCTTGTATAGAAAAACATTCGACATATATATCAATCAAAAAAGTTGTAGTAAAAATAGTATTTCTGGATTTTTCTCATTTAAGAGTTCTTTCAGTGATTGTTGTTTAAGACTCACAGCGTAGGTAAATTAATATGTAGAATTATTCACGGACTTTTTTCTACCTTAAAATACGTTTATTTGCAAGCTTTCGGCTCTCTTACTGGATTCTTCATCGGGCAACAATGTGCTGAGCGATAAAAATTCGTTAAACTGTGGAACACTGCTAGGTATCTAGGCAACCGTCGTAACAAAAACTGACATCGTGTATTAGTTACTAAATACATTGAATTATAATGAGTATAAAATGTAAATCGATTTCTTCGATATGATAAACATTTATACTTATTATGTAGAGAAAAAGAAATAAAGGATTTTTTTTTATATTTCAAATAATATATTGTAAAATTAAAGGTTTAATTTTACATCGAAACCATGACAAATAGTGATGTCCATGCAGTATTGAGTAGTTTTTGGCCGTTGTTTTCATTAATACCCACTGGTGGTCCACTGTCTTCTGCTTGGATGGCAATAGTTTCCTTGATTTTTCCACGGTTTTCCTCTTATCCTTTTTCCTTCCATTGTCGCCCCCCCCCCAGTGGCACAACGGCATGTCTGTGGACTTACAACGCTAGAATCCGGGTTTCGATATCCGTGGTGGCAGAGCACAGATAGCCCACTGTGTAGCTTTGTGCTTAATTATAAACAAACAAACTTTCCATTGTCATAATTATCACTCTCCTATCAACATGACAAAGTGATCTTAGGCGAGTTTCTCTAAACTTCTCCCTAATTAGTACCACTTTCATCCTCTCCCTAATGGTTTCTTCCTGATGCAATTTTCCTTTGACAACCGTGCCACCCACCTCAACATCTGCCTCTCCACCACTTTCATCATAAATCTTTACATTACATGTTTTTCCATAAATAATTCTATGTATAGGTAGTTCAGTGCTTTCCAAGTAGGTTGTTGATAAAGAAATTAAAATTACTTTTATGGGTTATACTTCGGAAATGTATTTAGAATACTCGGTTTTAGGACATAAACTAGCACTTGTATCGATATTTGTTCTATTTCTAGAAATGCCCCCTTCGATTGCTCAGCGGTAAGATTAAAGGATTATTACGCTATAATGTGGTGTTCATTCCCCGCGATGGAAACAGCGCTGATAGCCCATTACGTAGCTTTGCCCTTACAAGCATTTTCTGAAACTTGTTTACAGGGAAAATTACATAAGATACAAACAAGACAGGAGTAAATTTTCTTATATTTTTATACCTCTTTCGACATTATTAATACTTCTAAACCCAAAATTTATCGTTTCAAGTCTACGCAAATTTGACGAGCTTGAGTACTGAATTTTGATTGAGGTTTGAAGTATTCTTCAGTCAAGTTTAATTATGTAGTTCATCAGACTATACTCTTTTTCACGCCATTAATTTAGGACAGTGTTGAGGTACAGTTATTGACAGACTAGTATACGGTTGCGTTCCTATTCTGATTCATGGTGTTGTTCAGTACGTGCATGGCGTATTCTGTCACGTTTAAGATATACATGGATATTACTCTTCTCTTAGTAGATTTAAAGGTTTTAAAGTCTATTTTCAGTTGTCTATTCTGTTTATACGTACTGTGTAAGAAGATTACAGGTCAGTTCAGTGAGTATTGACACCAGTAACGTCAGTTTACTTCGATAATTTAACTACGTAATTTTGGCTCCTACACGTATGGGTCCCCCAGTGGCTCAGCGGCAAGTCTCTGTGCTTATGATGATAAAAACCTGGTTTCGATAACCGTGATTGGCACGGCAATAACCCATTGTGTAGCTTTGTTCTTAACAAGACACATCTACATATTATTTTGCCCGCTAGTGGCTCAGCGATAAGACTAAGGGTTTATAACGCTAAAAATCGGGTTTCGATACCCGCAGTGGGCACAGAACAGCCATTGCGTATCTTTGCCTTCAACAAACAAACAAAACACAGCCTATAATTCTATATCATAGATTATGTGTGATCATGTTTGATTTGCCACAGTGCTTTTATCAAGTGAAACGTTTCAAGTAGTGCTTTACTGTACAAACTCCGAGACCAACACGACATTTAGTAGGTCGCGGTTCATGCTTTGACTTTTATCAAAACCCAGTTTGATAAGCTCTTTACTCTGTACTGTTTTTACTAACTCGTCCTACTCAACTCATACCTGTTGGTTTTTTCTGACGTTTATAGGGTTTTCGAAAGAGATTACGATTCTACTTTTCTTTTGTGTGTGTGTGAATCATGTTACGATAAATTACTGGTGTATGTTGTAAAACAAAAGTGGGCCAGACTACCAAATAAGTTGTTTTTTATCCACCTGGTGTGAGTCTCCAGTTCCATAGCAAAAATAAACTATCTAACATACTAGCATTTGATGGATATAGCTTTCAAGGTAAGAATTAGAAGATTTCTTGAAACGGATTTTTTTTTTCACGTAAATAATTTGTTGTGTCTTATTTACACAAACATAATTTGTCCCAGGATTGTTAAAATTTTATATTAACACTTTATCTCGATTTTGATGTGAAGTGAAAATATAGGCATTTATTTTATCTGGGTTTATGCTTACTGCTCTTAAGTTTGAACTATTGTGTTCCAATTCAATGTATTTCACTGAACAGAAATACAATATTTGTTATGGGTTATTTCCTAAAGAGCTGAAGGGGTAACCTGACTAAAAACCGTGGAATGGTTATTACATAATTCTTCATTAACTGTGACCTATCTTATATATTTTCAAATCTGTTTCTGTTGTGCTTCTGTTTAATGTGTGGAGTTTAGGATTAATCACATTTGAAACAGGTAAATATTAGGTGTAGCCAGACCTTCTGACAGCCTGATAGAATCTCTACACCCGATTTAGAAGAAACTAGATTAGGAATTTAGGGACCTGAGAGTATGATAAAGTTTGCTTGTTTGTTTCGGATATTTGCAAAAAAAAAAAAAAAATACCACAAAAAATTACATTGACAATATCTGCATTAGCCGACCCTAATTTGAGCTAATACATTTTAGGGAAGGCAGCCAGTCAACAATATCCACCTCTAACTCCAGGGCTACTCTAATCGAATAGTACGATTTGACTGTCACTTTTATAGTGCGAAGCGCAAGTTTACTGTAATAGGACGCGAACCATGAACCATAGGATTCACAATCCGTCCCAATAATCGCTGTGGTATTGTAATAAAACCTTGTTTTCGTTAAATAAGTAGAGAAAATATTTATCATGTTTCTTTTGCCATATTTGCTTAGATTAAGTTATCTAAGTTATCTAGTGCAATGAGTATTCTGTTGTTTCTACTTTGAGTTTTGCTTAGATTAAGTTATCTAAGCTATCTAGTGCAATGCGTATTCTGTTGTTTTCTAGTTTGAGGAATATTCTGTTTAAAATAACCTGAGACACAGGAGAATATTATTTAACTAGCTGGAATACTCGTCCCCTGACGGAAGTTATGTAAATTCATGATTAATGAAAGGTTATTTTAGAAAATTAAAAGTTGCTTTCCATATACGTAATTTTAAATAAAGGCAAAAAGCGCCTATAAAAACTGCAAAACACAAAATGTGAAACCACAAATTTGCATGTATCTTCGCATGAACGCAACAAACCATCATGCCAAATTTGGTGAAGATCCATCAACAGGGGGGGGGGGAAGTAGTGGTTTAAAATCCAAAAAACGCTTATAAAAATCAAAAACGCAAAATGCAAAAGTGAAAATTTGTATGTATCTCCTCACGGACCTAATGAGCCTCCATGTCAATTTTGGTGAACATTCATCCACACCTTGCGAAGTAGTTACATGGACATACAACAGCCAACAGACAGTACTATTATATTTATATAGATTAGAAATAGAAGCAATGAGATAAATCCACTACAAACTGATATCTTTATCAAATCAATATTATTTGGTTTTTAACTCATAGGATGATAAACTCTCCTTGTTTACGTTTACATTTTGTTCATAGAAAACTGGATATATATGGCATCGTATAGTTTATATAAACAAAAAAAAAAAAAAACTACAAAAACCGCAAAAAGTGTTTTACTGCAAACAACTAATATAGGAAAATGAGAGTAAATTACAAACGTTTTTTTTTCTAATAGAAAATGCTCTAACTTTGTCATGTTTTAACCTGATAGACAATAACACAGATAGCTAGGTACGTTGGTTATCTTTCGTGAGAAATGCTTTTCTTTTCATATCATTACTTTGGTCTCGAATTTGATGATGGCCTATTTTGTATATTAAATTGTGGGTCAGCCCAGTTAGGTGCTTTGTGATTTTCCATAGCATGCTGCTGTGGTATTTAGAAAAGAAAAAAATTATAAATACGAGTGAACGAACAAAAAAAGCTCTTTATTTGCCAAAGTGTACACGCTTATCATCAACTGTCAGACTATTTACAATTTCTTGACTTCGGTTAATTGCTGTGGTGACAAGGAGATTTTTGTAAAATGTCGAATAGAACAAGGACAGACGGAATTGTGGTATACCACACTTTCGGTTCAGTAAAAGTGTCCAAGTGCGGTACCCCATAACACAAATCTACGTACATCAATGACTATCCCAAACAATATATAGAAATAAGAAAATCACAACTGATACCAAATTGTACAAGTATCTGTGACACTCTCTCCAGAAACTTTTACATGGTGATGATGAGTGGTAATCTTCATTAAACAGCCAAACAAACAGAATTTTGAAATTAACAAATCATATTTTTTACATTGTTAGTTGTGTAACCTTCATAGGTCTTTCACAAACTAAATTTAAAAAATGTAATTTTTCCTAAAACACAAACAAAATACTTTGACAATTCCTTATGCCTTTCATCTTCTAAATAACAAGATAAGAACCAGGTATACTGCACGCTTGCCTAAATACAAATGTAGACAATGCTTTACCCGAAACTAAGTCGACCCGCATTACTCACCAGCCTGCTGACTCGTGAATGTTATCAAACTGTGTTGGTACCAACTGTTACACTTTAAATGGATGGAGTTCAGTATTCAGCAGATTGAAAGGAGCTTTTTTTACTATACTTTAGGCTCGCGTTCTGTAGGTGTAATGCAAGAAACGTGCAGAATGTTTTGTTGTCTTCTTTTTTGACATCAGACACTATGTGTTGGATTATGACAGGTATGTTCCTCAACAGTGACTAAAAGGAAAAGGACAACGTCACTCGCGTTCAGTACAGCAACTTGGAACTAAAGTGTTTTGGTTTATGTAAAACGTTGTTTCCAGCACGTGTGTTTAACACTCGGATTCAATATCTAGAAAAAACAAAGCTATAGACAAGCAGCTTTATTCTCAGCTTTTTTACAAAGGGACCATAATGACAGATTCACGTGGATAAGTATAGCTGAACCAGTTGTTAAAACGATTTTTGGTTTAGAAATTAATCCGTATAACTTCGAATTTCTGGAAGTGTAAAATTCGAAAGATATGAAACACCAGATAGCCTGCGAGAGTATTCTTCTTATCCGTATTTACAGCGTCACTGGTTTATCTTTATATATATGGCCTCCAGTGGCACAGTGGTATGTCTACGGATTTATACTGCTAGAAACCGGGTTTCGATACTCGTGGTGGGCAGAGCACAGATAGCCCTTTGTGTAGCTTTGTGCTTAATAACAAACAAACAATCTTTATATATATATATGTATATATTCCGTTTTTTATTGAACTAGCAACCTTTCTTTACCCAGATTAATGTATATCTATCTGTGTGTCTACATTCATATTTATTTGTTTGTATATCTTTACATATCTCGCGCACCCATCCATCCAAATACCTCCTCCCACATCCACATATTTTATATTTCTAAATCTTAATTTTCAATTTAGTGTTCTATTTCTAGTGATTATCATTTTTATCAAATATTTTACAACAACCCATACAGTATTCTGTAAGGCAATTTGTGTAACCGAATCTAAAATAGTTCATAGCATGATTGGTAGTCGTAAACATATTTGGGTCCAAAGGGCAGCGTGCCGACAGAAGGGTTGCATATAAGCAGATCCGTCATAAACGTTCCCATCGGAAACTGGGCGTGAGTTTGGTGGATGAGCCTGTAATTAGACTCGTCAACTTCCACCCTCTATCAACAGTCCGTTGTATTGAATCATTATAAAGAAGCCACAGACCCGTAAGTTAACGAGATTGGATTCCGTTGTGTTGAATCATTATAAAAAGCCACAGGCGCATTAATTAATGAGATTAGGGAATGGTTAAACAAATCTCATTATACACATGCGAAAGTTGCACTAAATTAAATATGCAATTTTAACCGATTTCTCTTGTGTATTAAAAATCTTATTTTCTAAGTTGATTCGGTACTGTAAACATAATTTTTGTCTACAAATGTTTAATGTTAGAATATATATTCACAAAGCATGTTGAGGTCTGAGCAGATGATTCAACACAAATAGCAATAAATAACGTTACAACCTATTAATTTAGGGATGGAAAATATCATCAATTATGGGGCAAATCGAGTGATTTTTCTAGTCTGTCTGATTGTCTCTTTTTTTTTCCAGTTACTTTTCTAACTCGCTGGTTTTATTCTCTCTTGGGTTATACAATCATACATTAGGCACATTTAGGTATTAAAATCATTTTTCTGTGCTTACAACAGCTGGGCTAAACGGCCAGTTCAGAGAGTTTTTAGGTATAGCCATCCCTAACGTTGAACTACTTACTATAATGAAGTTAATCAGGATTTTGACTGGCTTTGAACCTCGGACCTACCAATCCGAAATCTGGTACCTAACCACTAGGTCACGTTCGTCTACCTTGTTTATTAGTATATATAAGTTACTTATAAAAGTACATTCTGCAAAACTTGGAAATTGCGTCATAATGAATAGTTTGTTTCTCGGTTATCTGCGCTAGCCGTCATTAATTTTGTACCGATAGGTTAGAGGGATGACAGCTAGTCAACAGAACCTACCGCCAACTCGTGGACAACTCAAACTGATTATTGATTTATAATGTTTCTCTTATTACGCGTCCATGGCTCAAAAGTGCGGAGCATAAGTTTGTAGCAACAGGGCGCGAACTAATGGATCATCGTATTCACAATTAATTATTACAGTTAATTATTATATGTAATGGATAATTTCAAGCTCTGAACCTGTAGAACGTTCGGATTAAGCTTCTTATGTTGTTAGTATATCGAACAAGAAAGAAAAGTCCAAGAGTTGGCTGTAAGTGCTGTTGAGTAGCTGCCTTCCCTTTTGCTTATGCCATGTCTTGTGTTATTTTCATATTGTTTGAAGTACTGGTAGCCACAAGCATTAAGAAGCAGACTTAGTCATATACCACCAGAGCAAATTCTTGTAATGTACAAATATATTTGTTTTAATTACCCTGGTGTTCAGTAAAGATCGTTCCTACTTAAATATTACGTTTGATCTAATTGGGTATTAATTCAATGGAACGTTTAAATATCATTTCAATAAACTTGGAAATGATATCTGTCGTGATATATATTTCACAAGATGTTTTTATGTAAAAAACGATCTTTCCTCATCCAAAATTTATGTTATTCTAAAAACTTAAATTACATTGATCGGTCACTTGTTAGCTGCTACTATAGGAAATAATGTAGTTTAATAAAGCTTTAAACGACACTTTTTTACTTTTATATTGGTATCTGTAGTTTATAACTTCATTCTTATATGATTTGAAATAGAGGAAAATTTATAAATTTATTCTTTGTGAAACTAGTTGGTTATTAAACTATACCCTAACCAATATTATTAGTTTTTATATTTATTTCAAATTGTTTAAAATGTGAAATGTTGCACATCAAAATTTTCTTAAGTGTTCTACAAACACTCCAGTGTTCTTAAACTGTTTTTAATAGTTCCGTTTCTTCATTCCACCCACCCTAACCCGTGGGCTGAGTCGTTGGGCTCGTACATTACACTCGTTACAAAGATATTTATTTGGATTTCGGGTCGTGCAGTCTTAAACGTAGCATACAAGCCACCAACTCGAGGAAGTTTACGTTTGGAATAAAGAACTCACACAAAGATAACTGAATACAAATCAAATAACTTTTTTATTCATTGTATTTATATACTGTTTAACAGTTAATTTATATCGAAACTCTCAAGGTTATCTTCAAACAACACTAACTCTAAATCATTGAATTCTTCACTTTGAAAGTCTAGATGTCCATGAATAAGACCTTTTATTACGTTTAATAACACAGCCACATCATTAGTTATCAACTAAGTTAACACGAGAAATTCTCTTGGTCATAAGCTATGTAACTGCATAAACAATTCTTCTAAGTTACCTTTCAGTAATTCCACTATAAGCATTTTCAAATCTACTAATTCTTTACTATAGTTAGTATCCTTCACTTTTATCTCTTTATACATTATTGAACCTTAAGTGAAACACTGTTAGACTAGATCAGATATAACATATTTACAAGGAGTTTGTGTGGCGAACTTCTTGTAGATTCTGTATTACTGCCATCCTCTTCTGGAGTCGGATCAGGTCCTCGGAGCAACTTCATAAGTGCGGAGAAGTAGATGTTTGGAGTCGTAAACACAGAATTATATACACAATTTTTTAGTGTTTTTTCCGATTGTTCAAGAAATTTAGCAGATTTTTTTTTTATTGGTACAAGTGGAATCTTCCAGCAACAAGTGGACTATTTCATCAGACTGTAACCGAAATCCACTTTGTTACTGGTCCTTACAGAACTTATTTCTTTCCCTTATGTAATATCTTTGAGGAAATCATCCAATACAATTAACTTAGGGCATATAGAGAAAAACCATGTAACTTTAGTCTCTTCACTTAGAGTATTTCACCCTTGTCTTTCGTCACAGTTCCGTTAACTGCTTTTTTCGTGACGTTGGTTCATTTCGTCATGTGTTTTATCTAACTGTTGGGGTTTTCTCAACATATCACGTCTGTCTGGCCCGAGAATTGGTAGCTGTGAATTCTTGCACTTCTGAGGTCAAGACTGGAATGTGTCCTGTGCTATTTTCCTTATTTGGTATTGTGGTCCACTAGTGTCCACGTTTTTTATAACATTTTCAATCTGCTGCTTTCTCCACACTATACGTTATGTACGTTAAAAATAATAAAATGAACTTCTTGAAAACCTTTAAATATGTACACAGCATGGTCACAAGTAAATAGACACCACCTTTTCAGAAAAAAATGAAAATTTTCAGTCATATTCACATGAATTGATATATTTATAATTTTATTAATATCTAGTAGATCTTCCTTTCGCTTCGTGGAGTTCGTTGATCCTTTGGGGCATCGTGAGAATCATCTCGTCAATTTTAGATTGTGGTATTTTCGCCCACTCTTGCTTCAAAACTTGAAGTAGATCGCTCTTCGATGTTGTTGTTTTCTTGACTTGACAAGTTAGTTAGCATAAATCAGTTAAATGACGAAAAATTAGGTGTCTATTTACTTGTGACCACCCAATGTATATATTTATTATTTGTATTCCACAAATACTTCACATTTAATCACAACAGACCACCATTAAAATAAAACAACCCAACTTCTCACGTGCCACTGGTTCTGAGCTACAAAGATGATTCATTTTTCTATCAGTGATTAACACAAACTTTGATTAGATGCGAGAAACAAAGTTACGAGAAAGGCACATGCAAGGTAATTAGTTTGATGAGTTTTGGAGTATATGTTAACTTTCTCTAGAAACCCAATGATAAATACACTGCTACACAGCAAACACTGTTTAAACACACGTTCAGAAACAAGCTTTCAAAGTTTACGCAAAACCACTCACATAGAATAAAGTTTTCAAAGTCTACTCAAATTCACAAGTACAAAATATAACTTTCAAAATCTACACAAAACCATACGTACAGAATAAAACTTTCAAAGTCCACACAAAAATCACATGTGGATAATAGAGCTTACAAAGTTCACATAACGAAATTTAGAGAAGCAGGTTGTGTATTCGATTTAAAAATAAAATATTAGAAGAAGTACAATTTTCAACCTGAACGGCACGTGTGGGATACTTGGTCAAGTTAGAGACTCTAAGGTCCCTAATTTTGAACTGCTGACCAGATGGAAGGCAGTCAGTTATCAGCATCCGCTGCCACATTGCTTTATCTAACCTTTATCAACACGCTAACCTCTAGACCACGACTGGACCATTCGATCCGCAACTCAACACGCTAACCTCTAGAACACGACTGGACCCTTCGATCCATAACTCAACACGCTAAACTCTAGACCACGACTGGACCATTCGATCCATAACTCAACACGTTAACCCCTAGACCACGACTGGACCCTTCGATCCGCAACTCAACACGCTAACCCTTAGACCACGACTGGACCATTCGATCCGCAACTCAACACGCTAACCTCTAGACCACGACTGGACCCTTCGATCCGCAACTCAACACGCTAACCTCTAGACCACGACTGGACCATTC
>NW_013667381.1:44701-51861 GCF_000517525.1 Limulus polyphemus | reverse complement strand
CCCACCACAACCCGCTACCCCCTAGACCACGACTGGACCATTCGATCTGCAACTCAACACACTAACCTCTAGACCACGACTGGACCATTCGATCCATAACTCAACACGTTAACCTATACACCACGACTGGACCTTTCGATCCACATTTCAACACACTAATCCCTAGACCACGACTGGACCCTTCGATCCGCAACTCAACACGTTAACCCCTAGACCACGACTGGACCTTTCGATCCACATTTCAACACATTAATCCCTAGACCACGCTTGACTTACGAAATAAATAATAAAAGTAGATACGCTAACATTTCAAATTAACTCAGATATCAGTATTATATGATCAACACAAAGCCCTTCCTCAGGTATCAGTATTATATGATCAACACAAAGCTCGTTTATCACTGTGAAAAAAAATGAAGTGGGTGTGGGTGGAAGTGAATGAGGATGTCGAGTGCACTGCTTAGACTTTGAGACCTACTTGAAACATGCACTTGTTCAGAGTACACGTATACTTCCTGTTTGTTGAATATCACTGAGTTATACGTAATATTTATACAGAAACATCATTATAATAATATTAGGTATATGAAACTTCAAGTAGTTTACAATCTTTTAGCGTATAAGAACTCCTACAATCACACCTATGTTGAAAGCAAAGCAAATTTTTCAGTGACATCATTTGAAACCTTATAACGAGCTCTTCATTCTAAAGCTATGTTAACTATTTTTAAAGAAAAGTGTTTGTCCTTTTGTTAGAGTATTGTTTTGTTTCACTCCTACCTTACAGAGTCTCCCGGTGGCTCAGCGGTAAACTTGAGGGCTTTTGGCTCTATAATTCAGGGTTCAACCCCTTCAGAGAGCACAGAATTTCAATTTCGATTCATAGTTTCTTCAGGTAGTAACACAGATGGTTATGTATCTGAACTTCCAACCTCTGGCAGGATTCACACTCATTTTTCTATTGAAGTCAAGAAACAAGGCTTAGTTTACCATAATATTTAAGTTGAGCGTAGCCTACTGGTTAGCGTTTCAAGTTGCAAGTCGATGGGTCCAGGGCTCTAGACATGATTTCGCTAAACACGCTCCGCACGTTTAGTTGTGGGCGCTTTATGATAATGACTGAGAATTCAGTTACTTGGTTCAAAAAATCGGACAAGTTTCATGTGGCGGCGAGTGTTACTAGCTGACTACCTTCTCTCTGATCAACATCTCAAAATTAAGGGTAGCTCAGACTGACTCAGATTAAAACTTCCATTTGTTACTCTAAAATTGTGGAGGAATATATTGTTGGTTGCTTTTTTAACCAAGGATAGAAGACAAAACAACCATCAGAGAAAACACTTGATAATTTTTAATATCAAATATATCATACTTAAATATTCCTCTGAAATGGATCACACCATAATCTTTGAACTTTAACTGTACAAAACCATAACCTTTGGCTTTCAAATAATTTACGATGTAGCATTCCATGTGCAAATAAATTAATTTTAACGTTCAGATAGATCACACTTTTATCTAACACTTTCGAATAGATGATATTATAACCCTCTACTCTAAAAATGAATCTCACTCTAACACTCAATTTTCTAATATATTAAATTTTTACTCCACTTTCAGGTGGATCTCATTTTAACCTTCCACTTTCTAATACATCATTTCATAGCACTTTATTCGAAAAATTATTCACGCTAAAGCCAAAACGCAATTCAATAAAAACAACACCTATTTAAACACACTACTATGGACAATTGTATGTGAAAGTATATTATAATAATAGATACTAGCATTATTTCTTAATTATGATCAAAACTAGCTCCGTATACGAGCATGCTGAAATTAAGCAAGGTGATGAATAGCTGTTATGCAAACTGAACATGTTTGGGCAGTTGTAGTATGTTTGAAATTGATTTTCATAGTGTTTTCACCAATCTTTGAGTATGAAGATTGTAATTTTCACCAGTTGTTGCCTTATTTTGTTTCCCTGCGACCTTAGATAGCCTCGAAAGTGAAATCCAATGTATTCATGACATTCTGGATGAAAAGGTAATCCGAATGAACCTATTTTGACATCTGTAGAGTGTTCCATATCGATTTGTAATGGGAACAAACAAACAGACACACATTCAGAAATATATAATAGATTATAGATGGGATGTATTCCTTTCATATTATAAGGATAAAATTTACTCTAACGCTCCTGAAGCAAATATTAAAAAGGGTAGTTAATTTTTTTATTCCTTCAACAGAAGCACAAGCTCTAATACATAGTTTTTACGTCAAACTTAAGAGGTTACTTTTCCTCAAATGTAACCAAATATAGCGTACATTTTCGCATTAAAAACGTGTTTATGAAAATTTATTATTTATCTTTAAATGGCTATTTTGCATTAAAAAGAAGGACTCAAACATTTGTTTAGGTTTACATATGGTAAAACATAGCAATGTTTCTTTATATTAACATGTGGTGAAACATAGCGACGTTTGTTCACACTTACATGTGGTGAAACATAGCGACGTTTGATCCCATTGGCCTACAGCACGTTTTGCTAAGCTATTTATACTCTACATTACTTGTAGATTGTTGACTTTGTTGGTCACAGAAAGTGTAATAGTAACATACGAGTTTTACAGAAAACATTTAACTAAAAATATTCAGTTATTCACGACAATTACGGCTGGGGTTTCCATTTTATTTTTCATAGAAGATCTGTAATTTTGCCTAATTGTTTTTTGGTCAGTTCTTTATAAAAAGAAAATATGAGAGAAGTTGTAATCAACTGTTCTTCTTCGATTTCACTCAAAAGTTCTTAGAATTATCAACGTAATTTTCTCCCGCTGATGACGATGTGGTTGCTTGATCCGCTCCGGGAACAAGTTTGTTTGTTTTTTATTTCGCGCTAACTTACACGAGGGCTCTCTGCGCTAGCCGTCCCTAATTTAGCAGCGATATATTAGAGGAAAGGCAGCTAGTCATCACCACCCACCGCCAACTTTTAGGCTACTCTGTTACCGATGAATATTGGGATTGGCTGAAACATTATGACGCCCCACGGCTGAAAGGGCGAGCATGTTCGATGATGGGGATTCAAACCCGCGACCCTCAGATAGCGAGTCGAATGCCCTAACTTGTTTGTTTACGAGTTATTCTAATATATCTCAATCAAACGGGCTATGTAAATTCACACATACTATTTAAAGTATTCTGTTTATATTTACTATTACTTAATTTCGTAATCTACCTTCACAACTTAACTAACGTGTCACACAGTTCTCCTTATCGCCTGAGCCTTAACATCTCGTTAATTAAAAGCAGGGAAACTTTAACTTCAGTATTACAATAGACAATTCTCAATATCGCCTAGTTTCTAGTATGTCATTAAAAAAACGTATGACTTTAACTTTTTTTTTAAATGATAATAACTCTGTATATCACATATCCTTTAACCTTGCTATTTACTGCACGAAAAATACATTCCTTCATAGTTTGACCTCAGTATTGCGATACTTAGTAGCCTGGTGCCATACCTACAGTATCATATTATATATAGTTCTCCATAGCCCAGCCTTCTGAATCCCCTCGTATATTAGATTGGTGCCACACCCACAGTATCATATTATATATAGTCCTCCAAAGCCCAACCTTCTGAATCCCCTTGTATAGTAGCCTGGTGCCATACCTACAGTATCATATTATATATATAGTTCTCCATAGTCCAGCCTTCTAAATACCTTTATATAGTAGTCTGGCAACATACTTACAGCATTATATATAGTTATCCCCAGTATCAGCCTTCTGAATTTTCGTGAATAGTAATTAGCCTGGTGTATATACCTCAAGTACCCTGTTACTTGGTTCATTATAATGCACAACTTTCAGTATCGTGTTATTTCATAATCTGACGCCATACCTCCAATGAAACATTATAGTACTCTCCACCTTGAGTATCATATTATATGGCTATCAAACAGTTTACCTCTGTGACATGCAGATATCACAAACTACACTGCCCTATAGCTTGTAGTCGGACTGTATCTTTATTAATACATTTTGTTTTAATTTTTTTGCAGATAACATGTTTAAAATACATAATCTAATTTAATGTATATGCCAACCTTGAACATGTCCTTGGCACACTTGGCCAAATTGTTCGCTAATTCTTTTCTTTAAACAGTTATTACTACGTCACAGACAGCTAGAAATGGTGTAACTCGGGTTTCTCCCTTTTTATTTTTACTTTAATGTGATTTATCTAATGACTTGGCATTCTGAAAGCTACGCCAAAGCATAAACTTTACAATATCACTCTATGACCATAGAGAACTTTCAGATGTGGTGTTCTCAATATCATTCAACGTATTTTATCCTGAAACAGAGATCACATGATGATATCTTTTATTAGTTGCAAGAAAAAAAAGGTTTCTTTATGAAAATCTTGTGCCAGTTTCTTTCTCTCTCTTTCTATTCTTGGTCGATTCTTACACAATATAATAATACTGCATAAGAAATACTGGCAAATCTCTTGTTATTGTGTTTAACAGCTTACTTGTTAGCTTCAAGTGTACCTTAAAATAATAATATAACATCAGATTGTTATTGTGGATTAATAACTTATTTGTTACCTTCAAGTGCATCTTAAAATAATATCTTAGTATCATATTGTTATTGTAGTTTAATAGCTTACTTGTTAGCTTCAAGTGTACCTTAAAATAATAATATAACATCAGATTGTTATTGTGGATTAATAACTTATTTGTTACCTTCAAGTGCATCTTAAAATAATATCTTAGTATCATATTGTTATTGTAGTTTAATAGCTTACTTGCTTGTCTCAAATGTAACTTAAATAATACGTTAGTGTCAAAGTTTTATTGTTGTTTAATAGCATACTTGTTAGCTTCAAGAGCATTTTAAAATAATACATTAGTATCATATTGTTGTTGTAGTTTAATAGGTTATTTGTTAGCTTCATGTACATCCTAAAATAATATTTTAGTATCATAGTCTTCTTGTGATTAAATAATAATATAATATCATATTGTAATTGTGGATTAATAACTTACTTTTTAGCTTGAAGTGCATATTAAAATAATACCTTAGTATCACAGTGTTATTGTAGCTTAATATCATACTTGCTAGTCTCAAATGCAACTTAGAATAATACCTTACTATCACATACTTATTGTGGTTTAATAGCTTACTTTTCGGTTTTAAGTGCATTTTAAAATATTGCCTCAATCTCACATTGTTATCGTCGTTTAATAGCTTATTTGTTGACTGCAAGTGCATTTTAAAATATTTTATTAGTATCACATTGTTATTGTGTTTTAATAGCACACATGTTAGCTTCAAGTGCATACTAAAATAATACCTTAGTTACACATCGCTGTTGTGTATTAATATTATACTTCTGATCTTTAAGTGCATCTTAAAGTCATACATTAGTATCACATTGTTACTGTGGTTTAATATCTTCTTTGTTGGCAGTAAATGCATTTTAAAATATTGTCTTAGTATCACATTCTAATTGTGGTTTGTTAGCGTAATTGATAGCTTCAAGTACGTCTTAAAATAATACCTTAGTAACACGTTGTTATTGTGGTTTAATAACTTAATTGTCGACTGTAAGTGCATCTAAAAATAACAGTTTAGCATCACATTGTTGTTGTGGTTTAATAGCATACTTTTTAACTTCAAGTGCACCCTAAAATAATAGCATGGTATCATATTGTTGTTGTGGTTTAATAGCATAATTATTGGCTTGAAGTGCATGTTATAATAACAACCTAATATCAAATTGTTATTGTGGATTAATAGCATATTTATTATATTCAATCCATCTTTAAGTAATACCTTTGTATCACATTATTATTGTGGTTTAATAGCCTAAATGTTGGCTTCAAATGATTTGGTTTAATGACTTGTTAACTTACAGTGCATCGTAAAATGATACCTTAATATCACAGTGTTATTGTGGTTAATTGCTTACGTTTCGGCTGTAAGTGCAAAGTGCATCTTAAATTAATACTTTAGTATAAGATTGTTACTGAGGTTTAATAGTTTACTTGTTAACTTAAAAAGCAGCTTAAAATAATACGTTAGTATTATATTGTTATTGTGGTTTAATAGCCAATTTGTTAGCTACAAATGCATCTTAAACTAATACTTTAGTATCACATTGTTATTATGGTTTTATAGCTTACTTGTTAACCTAATGTAAATCTTAAGAGGATATTTTTATCATATTCAAATACTGTCGTCATACTTCCTTTTTTCTTTACATAGCCTTCTATTATTCACAAGTGTAAGTTATCTAGTACTATAGTGCCTTTCTTCCTGTACGACATTATTCAACCTTCTTCAAGGCCGGCATGGCCAGGTGATTAGGGCACTCGGCTCGCAATCTGCGGGTCGCGGGTTCGAATCTCCGTCACATCAAACATGCTCGCCCCCATCAGCCGTGGGGGCGTTATAATGTGACGGTCAATCCCACTATTCGTTGGTAAAAGAGTAGCCCAAGAGTTGGCGGTGGGTGGTGATCGCTAGCTGCCTTCCCTCTAGTCTTACACTGCTAAATTAGGGACGGCTAGCGCAGATAGCCCTAGAGTAGCTTTGAGCGAAATTCAAAACAAACAAACCTTCTTCAGTATATAGTTTATGTTCTATCCGAACACTATATTATTTAGTAAGCTCAGAGTCTTGCCATTATTACCACGCACCAGTATCATGTCTCATATGGGATATTTCGTCTTGTCTGTGAACAAAATAAACTAATTGTGTCTATTTTTTATCTATTGCTTGCTATTAGGTCGTCAAGAAATTAATGCCGCTTTTACTTAGATGAAAAAATCCCGAACAACTTATATAACAAAACAGAACATTTATTAAATGAAATAGTCGCCATTCTTATCGGTGATGCTTTTTCATCTTACAATCAGGTTGTTAATGCCCTGATTAAAGAAATCACTTGGCTTTGAAGCAAAAAACATGTCGATTTCCTCTTTAACACCTTCTACCTTTGCATACGTTTTTCCCATTAAGATGGTGTTCCAGCGAACGAATAAGATGATAATCTGATGGTGTCATATATATGGTGAGTGGGGGAGAACTTTCCAACTCAACTCCATAATCTTGTGTTGCGTCAAACGTGCCACGTGTG
>NW_013667381.1:41605-43818 GCF_000517525.1 Limulus polyphemus | reverse complement strand
GTAAAGCATCACTTTCTGCGGATGGAATCTAGGTTTTGGGGTCGGAAGTGGTTTTTGTCTAGGACTGAGCCATTGTTTTTGGCGTTTAATATTTGCATAGAGAATCCATTTTTCATCACCGATGACAATCCTGTCCAAAAATGGTTCACGTGCATTATGCGCCAGAAGAGACGAAGCAACGTTCACACATTGGAAACGATGATCATAGGAGAATTCGTGAGGCACCCAAACACCATCTTTATGGAGTTTTCCTATATTCCTTACATGTTTACGTATTGTTTCATGAGAGACATACAATTTCAGGGCCATTTCACGAGTGTTTTGCCTTGAGTTAGACTCAACAAGCGTCTTCAGAGCATCAGTATCAATTCCAACATGTCGGCTCCTGCCATCACATTTTTAAAGCTAAAGTCCCCTGAACGAAATTTGCTGTACCATCATGGACCCTTACGAACGTTCAAAACACTTACATGAACTTCTTTGATATTCTTTGTGGCTACAGAGGCATTGTTTCCCTTCTTGTATTCAAACATATTACATGCAGAATGTGTGTCTCGTCGTGTGCCATCACTATAAGGGAAGTATACTAAACTTTACACATTATATAGGCTACACTAATGTGACGTTTAGGCGGTTCTTTTAACTATTATACGTGATGTACGTTTTTTGTGAGGTGGTTAATGAAGGTGTTCCAAAACGCGACATTAATTTCTTGACAACCTAATATATGTCTTATCTGTTAGAGAAATTTGAGCCTTTGTCTCCTTCTGCTCTTCCTCCATTCAGTCTTGTCTTTTTTACAATTTCTTTACTATCTGTTCTAATGATGTGTCCTTAAAACTAAAATTGTCTATTTTTTGTTACTTTTCCAAGAGACCTCTGAAATATTGACCTTTGTAACGCTTCCTCTTTTGCTATTTTTTGTGTCCAAGATATTCCCAGCATCCTCCTAATGTGGTACGTTTTCAATGTTTCTAAATCTGCTTTGCATAGCTTTACTACTTGTCCAACTTCCGCTTCTGTATAGAAAAACGGACTAGAAACAACATTTCAGCATAGTATTAGGACCCATCATAAGATTTCTGTTCTTCAATAAAATTTCCATTTTATGAAGATATTCCTAGGATAATGCTCTTATACTTTTAATATCTTACTCGCTACATCAGTCTGATGTAATGTAGATCCTGAAGAAGCTGAATTTCTCTACTTCCCTTTTCCATGTATTACTATTGTGCGTTTTGGTGATTACCATACATTCTGTTTCCTTGTGATTAACTGAGATACTACATTGTTCACTTTCTGTGACGACTCTGTTCAATATTATTTGTAAATCACTTTCTGTTGTAAGTACAATATCTAAAGATAAGTTCGTTGTGCAGTGAGAAAAGATCAGGGGAAAACATAACCTTGTCTGTCTCCTCTCTTAATTGGCCAAGTGTCTAGGGCGCTCGACTCGCAATCTGCGGTTCGCGGGTTCGAATCCCCGTCCGACCATACATGCTCTCCCTTACAGCCTTGGGGGCGTTATAATGTGACAGCCAGTCCCGCTATTCGTTAGTAAAAGATTAGCCCAAGAGTTGGCGGTGGGTGATAATGGCTAGCTGTCTTCCCTTTGGTCTTTCAGTGCTAAATTAGGGATGGCTAGCGCAGATAGCCCTCGTGTAGCTTTGCGCGAAATTCACAACACCAAACCTCTCTTAATTTCTGACCATTCACTGACAGCTCTCTACCCTACAGCTTTTTTGGTCCCTTCTTATTAATCGAAGATCATTTCCATCAATATCCAATGTGTTGTGCATGCTCATTAATTCTTTATGTATCACGTTGTCAAAATCATTCGTATAATGAATGAAGCAAAAGTAAAAGTATTTTTGTACGTAAATAATCCACCGTCCTACTTCCACAACGGTTTCACCGTAACCCTGGTAATGAGGGATTACACAAGTTTCCCAAGGGCGATCTGGAACTATGCAAGACAGGGGCGTACACGTCTCTATATCTATAGCTTTATCATCTATATATTTTCCATAAAATTAAAATAAAAACATCTGTATGACATCAGTTTGTAAATACACAAACATACAATGTTCAAACTAACTAGGAAAGAAAATGGGTATATATATATACACCTGGAAAAAGTTAAGCACCCCCAAATATTTTTCAGGATTGCTTATTGAAAATAAGGTTTAATTTTCATGATGTTGAGCAATGTT
>NW_013667381.1:34539-40651 GCF_000517525.1 Limulus polyphemus | reverse complement strand
ACACGTTTAGATTGAATGGTAATTTATAATCAGTCACAAGAACGTTGAATCTGAATCACTTGAAAAAGATGCTTAACTTTTTCCAGGTGTATATATATAAAGCAAATACTATGGAAATGCTATTTCTTAAAATGTGGAAATGAAATTAGCCAAAGCACAGTGCCATGTTTATAGTGTGACTGGTTGTACCATCCAACCATTCAGAAAGAGACACAACCACAGACAGACATACTATGCTTAATAGTATTAATGTGATTACAGTCGTGGAAATTCTGTGGAAATTGTTTTAGCTTGCTAAGGAGATTACTTGCAATAAAATGTGGCAAGACTTAATATTTGAGTAGCAACTGTATGAAAGACTCTGAAAATGGTACGAGAAACTGGCACTGTTGATAACAGAAGTGGTCGAGATAGAACACTGATTTATTCTTTACGAGATACAGACGACAATCAAGTAAAAATCTCGACAACACCCTACTGTAAATACAGGTGTATGGACGTCTAGCTGCTCAAAAACCGCTGCTGATAACCAAAGTAAAAGTTTGAAATGGGTGTCGAATCACAAACAATGGAACGAGCTCTCTTTACAGGTATAATCGATGGAAGTCTGTTCAACATTTACAGTGAAGTACGGTTAGGGCTGATATAACCCTAGGGCTGCATCTCATAAATGGTGTCAAAGATCTACATTAAAATCATCAAAAGTACAAGCTTATTCTGATCCATGGGGCAGGGATTCATCACCCAGCAAGACAAAGATACTTAACACTTAGCAACTGTGTTTAAAGGATATCTTGACGTTAAAGAGTCCGAAGGAAAACGCACTATCATGGCTTGGACTGCACAAAGTCCCGATGAACATTATTGAGGCTATATGTAATTATTTAAAACTTAGAAAGTTAAAAACACGACTAAACATCTTGGCTGAATTATGGGAAGCAATACAGAGCATATGGAGCAATACTTCATAATCGTACTTTGATCAACTGTACAGCAGCATGAAAACAGAGTATAATGGTAATTTTAAAGCAAGGGACTCATATAGAAACAACATTGTGTATCGTACAATTCATTCACTTTTCTTTTGTATTTTCATAAACATTGTTTTGTAATAATAATAAATTTGCCATCTTATTCTAGTTGCCAATAATTTATGACTTCTGTATATCACTATCATTTCTATTACTTTAGGTATTTTTAACATTAAGTAAACAAATTTAAATGTTATAAAAGTGCTGGTACTTTACTTAATTTGTATACTGCAGGCGGCCTGTTTCGTTCTTTTGTAAAGTCCGATGAGTTCCAGGACTCTGAAAGGATAATGTATTACTAGCCCGATTCCAGCTAAAGTTTTAATTGTCTATTAGTGTGAGAAATGTGGGCAAAACTCTGGTTTTCATAACTTCTTACTTATCACGGTTCCAGTGTGAATAAGGTAACCAGTTGCTAAACAGAATTCCAGGTAAATGTTGAACGAAGCATTAGGTTTAATACACGCTCGTTGTCACCTCTATACTGCCTCGTTAAGTATAGACCCGTCTGACGACGCTGACGAGAATTTTTTTTTTGTGGTTTAATTAATGATCTGAAATGTTTTTAAATGAAAAATATTTTGTATGAAGGATGAGTTTAAAACGTTTGGGTAAATAATATTAACGACCTTTTCTGTTTTGTTATTTTATTTGTTTGTTTGGAATTTCGCGCAAAGATACATGAAGGCTATCTGCGCTAGCCGTCCCTAATTTAGCAGTGTAAGACTAGAGGGAAGGCAACTAGTCATCACCACCCACCGCCAACTCTCGGGCTACTCTTTTTATCAACGAATAGTAGGATTAACTGTCACATTATAACGCCCCCACGGCTGAAAGGGCGAGCATGTTTGGTGGAGGGAGATTCGAACCCGCGACCCTCAGATTGCGAGTCCTTGATATTTTGTATTTGAAACTTTATTTTGTCTGTTGTTTCAGCAAAGAAAGGTTGTTGGGAATATTTCATGTTGTATAAAACCTCCTTACAGTCTGTGCTAATTATCATAGATTTAATTAATATGTAGTTGTAAGTTAAATATAAAAAAACAGGCTCGTTTAGCCGGGTGAGATGTGTCCTATAAAATCTTGTCTTCTATTTTTATTGTTTAAAACTGACTATGTTACATTTATTTTCTGTTCTTTAGAACTGTATAATATATAGCATTTGTTTTACCTTACAGATATGACTTTCTGTATTATATAGAACTGAATACTGTGATACTTTCATCACCGCTCACAGATACACGACTTTCGACATTATTTACAACTGAATATGTTACAGATGTTACCTTTCACAGATATATGACTTTCGACATTGTTTACAACTGAATATGTTACATTTGATACCTTTCACAGATATATGACTTTCAACATTGTTTACAACTGAATATATTACAGTTGATGCCTTTCAAAGATATATGATTTTCGACATTGTTTACAACTGAATATGTTACAGATGTTACCTTTCACAGATATATGACTTTCGACATTGTTTACAACTGAATATGTTACAGTTGTTGCCTATTACAAACACTGTTCCTTAAATCTTAGGGCAATAAACTCGAGCTCGCCACTCTACACCACGAATGAAAAGCAGTAACCGGCTTTGAATGGTATATATACGATCAGTTGACTCTTTTCAGTTTGATTGGACAGTTCACAAAACAGCTTGTACTGTTTGCACATGACGTATACGGTCTTAGATTTCCAGCATGAATATGAACACTGGATGTAAATCTTCGTTTTGATGCAAATACTGATCAGCTTCTTGGTGTAATGATGTAGCAGTTATTGTAGTAGAACAAACCTTAGAGTTGAATGACATTAATATTTTGATACAAGTACTGATAAACTTGTAGATGAATTGGTGATGTAGTAGCAATTCAGCTGCAGTTTGTGGCAGAACAAACTCCAGAATTGAATTACATTGAGCTATTTCATTCGCTTATAAATATAGACGAGATTTGAATATGTGTCGTTGTGCAGGCTTAACTAACAAGGTAAGTAATTAGGTATCATAACTATACCTCTTATATAAGCTCAAACATCCTTCTATTAACCTGAGTTATGTTTAGGATAAATACACATTTAAGGCAACGTAGAAATATACTTAAAATATTGTAACCAACATATTGAAAATAACGTAGTTAACTTGAATCGTTACTGATTAATGCTTATAAATATTTTGTAATGTTTTGTTCATTGAGTCAAAATGTTCATTCTGATCTCTCCATGACAGGTTTTTACTTGTTCACGTGCAACATTCAAACTGTAATTAAATTATCGTTTCATAGAACTTTTTACACGAGTTATTTGCTTATGCATGCGTGATTCAGGTGGCTGCCTGCGTTCACGTGTCCAAGATTCATTCAAATTCCCATCAACTTTAGTTTATTCTAATAGCTACTACGAATGTATATCTTGCTTAATAGATCCCTCTTTCTACTGGGCCAGGCGTGGCCTAGTAGGTAGCATATCCGGACTTTGGATCGGAGGATTTATTTTACTGTAAAAAATATGCTCCGCACTTTGGGGTCATGGGGGCTCTACAAGAGCGACGATCAAACCCCACTATTCGGTCAGACAAGAACAGTCATGAGTTGGCAGTGGGTGATGTTAACTAGCTGCATTTCTTAGGGTCTGTATTAGTTCAAAATATGGGACTTTCATATGCAGATACCCTATTGTATAGCTTCGCGCAAAAATTCAATAAATAAGTTGCTATGAGCTCAAGTTTGGTATGTTGAAATAACACTCCAATATGTCCAGATTGTCATGACACTTGTATGTTGAAATAACACTCCAATATGTCCAGATTGTCATGACACTTGTATGTTGAAATAACACTCCAATATGTCCAGATTGTCATGACACTTGTATGTTGAAATAACACTCCAATATGTCCAGATTGTCATGACACTTGTATGTTGAAATAACACTCCAATATGTCCAGATAGTCATGACACTTGTATGTTGAAATAACACTCCAATATGTCCAGATTGTCATGACACTTGTATGTTGAAATAACACTCCAATATGTCCAGATTGTCATGACACACAGAATTTTGGATGGTAGCCTTCAGTAATTTTCTACTTCATCCGTTAATGACTAGAAATACTAATGATTTCGAGAGTCTCACCATCATGTATTTGAGAAACACAATTTCGACAAACCATTACTCTCACCCTAGGCCTGTAAACTGGACATTTTGAGATTTTAAAAATGTCAATCACTTTCTGCAAAATCTTACTGATAATGTATATTTTACATAGGTTCCACGATGATTAACACAGAATTTTATTTGAAGGTCATCAAGTTTTACTGTCATTGAAACTGAAGACCTCCTACCCCCCCATAAAAATAATCGAATAACAATAGGTTCAGTGGGAAACATACAGAACTATACGCAATCGATTTCCACTCTGACCCTAAAAACGTAGTGATAAACCTTCTGTCTGACAACTATTGTTGCTCCACTACTGTGGTTTGTTTTGAATTTCGCGCAAAGCTACACGAGGGCTATCTGCGCTAGCCGTCCCCACTTTAGCAGTGTAAGACTAAATGCTATTTATCATTACCCACCGCCAACTCTTTTACCAACGAATAGTGGGATTGACCGTTACATTATAACGCTCCCCACGGCTGAAAGGGCGAACATGTATGATGGTACGGGGATTCGAACCCGCAACCCTCCGATTGCGAGTCAAGTGCCCTAACCATCTGGCTATGTTTACACAGGTGGTAATTTTTTTTATTACTTTAATCCGCACATTTTCACAAAATTTCCTTAGGTAATACCTTGGTGTTTGGTTAATGTTTGAGGAAAAAATCTCTACAACACAAACTCATCATTTGCGTAAATACAGTAATTTTAAAAGTGCATTAGACAGGTTAAATACAGAAAAAAAAAGAGTTCAAGATATATGAAGACTCTCCTTAATGTTTCATGAACGTTTCGCTATCTGTTCAATCATACAGTAATGGGAACGAAACCCACTCAACATATGCAACTGTAATAGACAAGGGTGCGAAACGAATACAAACACAAATACCCAAATATAAGCAAAATATTGGTGTGTTCAATGTTGTATTATACTTTGTGATAGTTATACTAAGCATTACTTAAGTGTTCTCTGAACAATGTCTCTTACCTCTTCAAACATTCGAGGTTTAGAAATGAAACAGACGACAATTTCACGGGCCAGGCTCACTGTATTTATCACTTGTGCTTTTATTTTTTGCGTTTTTTATTATTTGATCTCTAAGTTTAAAAAAATGTTTTTAACGTATATCAATTTGCTTATTCGTGCTATTCTTGATTATTAGTCGAATATTTAGTGTAAAATTGATACGTTCTAGGTAAAGCCTTCAGTCTTGTGATCACAACTGTTGCTAAGAAACCTGCTAGAAGACGTCTGGTGATATTTCTTCATTTTATCTTTTGCTTTCACAGAATTAGTTTCGTTAAGTTTCATTTTATAGAAAGTCTTCAAAGTCAAGCTTTGTCATTTCGTAAAAGTTATATAACTCTATAAAATAAGAAAAAACAAGAGGGAATCGTCAATAACTGCGGCACTTTTTGAGTAAATTAATCTATGAGACCTTTTTTTTTCCCCTTTTTATTAACTATATTTTTGTGCTCCAGCAATACCAAGCGTGGGGCGCGTGTATACCTGATATATAAAGAGAGACATTATAGAACTGGTTAATTAACACATACATATATATATAGGAAGTTTTCTGTGATTTCGTTCATTATCTATTATTAAAAACAAAGTAGTATAAATTTAAACAGTTGCCAACAGCTTGCCCCTCACCTCCCAGTGGCACAGTGGTATGTCTGCCGACTTGCAACGCTAGAAACCGGGTTTAGATACCCGTAGTGGGCAGAGCACAGATAGCCCATTGTGCAGCTTTGTGCTTAACTTCAAACTAACAAAGCCTGCCTCTAGTAGAAAAACAATAAGTGTGAATACTTATAATTCTAAAAATCTGGTTTTGATATCCGCGTTGGACAAAGCACAGATAATCCATTGTGTTTGTTTGTTTTGAATTTCGCGCAAAGCCACACGAGGGCTATCT
>NW_013667381.1:26633-34388 GCF_000517525.1 Limulus polyphemus | reverse complement strand
ACCAACGAATAGTGGGATTGACCGTCACATTATAACGCCCCCACGGCTGAAAGGGCGAGCATGTACGATGTGACGGGGATTCGAACCCGCAACCCTCAGATTGTCGAGCGCCCTAACCATCTGGCCATGCCGGACAAGTCCATTGTGTAATTTTACGCTTAAAACAAACAAACAGTTTAGAGTATAGAAGGTTGCCCAGTTCATAGCTGAATGGACTTGTTACATATGAAGTAATTAACCTTAAAGCTGACGTGATAACTAAATAAAGAAGGAAAAAGAAAATATATGATTCTTCCTGAAATCAGCGTAAACAATAAAATGGCAGTTTCATTCGATCTCACAGTTCTAATAAATGGACCGTCAGTCACGGAATGTCAAAATGCATAAATATTTAAATCGTTTACACCACTCCTTTCATGCACGGCTGCTCATCGTGTTAATACTAACAATATATGTCTGTTCACACAAGTTTTTATCGGTTATAAATTGTGGACATTTTGTTTATTTTATTCACAACGTTTCACCAGGTTTATCTGGCATCATCAGATGAGATACAAGCAGCATAATTATAATATCGTTTTATAATTGTTGATTTCTGATAAAAACGAACAATTTATACATTTAACAATAGAACCCTAGCGTGGAGTTAAGACTAACACTATTTGACTGTGTTCCAGTAGCATAACAATAATATCGTTTTATAATTGTTGATTTCTGATAAAAACGAACAATTTATACATATAACAATAGAACCCTAGCGTGGAGTTAAGACTAACACTATTTGACTGTGTTCCAGTAGCATAACAATAATATTGTTTTACAATTGTTTTCTGACAACAGTCAACAACCTATGCATCTAACGATAGAATACTCGCATCGTGAAATATCCTACTTGCATATATAATATAATCCATGAAATAGAAAAATCATCATATTTTATAGGTTAACTGAATAAATGGCAAACAAAGTTTACTTTTGAAGGTAGAGGCTAGTTAAACTGAATTAGGTGTGGGATAATTTATTACTAGATATGTAGTGGTTGTCATTTGAATTTAAAACAAATGTGGTTTTCTCATTAGACTTAATCCAAAAGCCACACTTACCATAATTTAGCTGCTACCAAACAGTAAGGTGTTAAAGCTGCCTGATTGACAACGAAATTAACTTCGACGGTTGTCTTACAGCATTGAGGAGGGTTTGTTTGTTTTGAATTTCGCGCAAAGCTACACGAGGGCTATCTGCGCTAGCCGTTCCTAATTTAGCAGTGTAAGACTAGAGGGAAGGCAGCTAGTCATCACCACCCACCGCCAACTCTTGGGCTACTCTTTTACCAACGAATAGTGGGATTGACCTCACATTATAACGCCCCCACGGCCGAAAGGGCGGGCATGTTTGGTGTGACGGGGAATCGAACCTGCGACCCGCAGATTGCGAGTCGAACGCCCTAACCACCTGGCCATGCCGGGCCCATATTGAGGAGGGAAGCACTACAAAATTTATGTATGGAAATAAGAATATTTGAAAGAGGAAAAAACGAAAATTTTAATTGTAAGCCTTCCAGCTATAACAAAGATATTTTAATTCACGAAGACTAAACTAAAAATTGTATAACTCGTACTAAAAATTATACAAAACTGACCAATGAATCTACCGAAAGCAAAAAACGATTAGCTAGATATGCAAGATGATAAAACCGTCAAACTTTCAAGTTAGTTTATAAGATGTTGAAAAACAAGATATCCCTTGATAAGTAATGTTGATAATGTCTCAAGATATGGTTTACCAAAAGTACCCGGGCTAGAAGCTCTTCGATAATTCATCTTGTTAGTGTTATCAATTCTATCTGACACCATAAATAGTTTACCAAAAGTACACAGGTTGGAAGCCCTTCGATAATTCATCTTGTTAGTGTTATCAATTCTATCTGACACCATAAATAGTTTACCAAAAGTACACAGGTTGGAAGCCCTTCGATAATTCATCTTGTTAGTGTTATCAATTCTGTATGACACCATAAATGGTTTACCAGAAGTACATGAGCTAGAAGGATCCCAAAACCAGTATTGTTAAAGTCATAACATCTCTAAGACAGAAAGAGACTAGAAGCTTTCGGAAACGTTTTTATATTTTACAAATAGCATGACTTCCACATTTTGAACCCCTAGTGTTTACCATCTGTTTATAATTGAAAGTTCTAAACATTTTGGTAGAAACAATTTTCTTTTATTAACTTGTTGATGTGTGAACCTACTTATCTTCAGGAGATCTGTGAATATAAAAACCTGCAGTGTAAAAAAAGACCTAATGTAAATAAGCACAAGTATGTCAGAGCTTTGTCCCAGATCAACCCCTTTTCCAAACAAAATACCTGTTAAGGAATGCAATTTTTAGGACAACTTGATACTACTTCTCAAAGTCCTGGAAAAAATAAGAAACATGAACTTGATCCTTCAACCATACGTATGCAAACAGTGCGCTTACAAAAGAAGATGTGTAATAGTAGTTAAAGTTTTTGGCTTCTTTTTCTACGATGAGTTCATTATGTGGAGCTATTGCTTATATATTATGTGGAGCTATTGTTCATGTATTATGTGGAACTATTGTTTATATATTATGTGGGACTATTGTTTATGTATTATGTGGAACTATTCATTACACGAATCCTGTTTCTCACGTTCATTTTGCGATGTTTCTTACGTACAGTTGTTTAGTTTTGTACTTTATTAGCTGTATATAAACTATAAAGTCAATTAGTATTTGAAAACTAGCTGATGTACCCCTTCAACGCACAGAGAAGACATGGAGGGGGGGGGGCAGAAATCGTTTGCATGTCTTTCATCATCAATTTGTCTTCTTCTCTTTGTTTCTTCAGGAGTTTTATTTGACAGTGTCAGTTGTTTTTCTCTCTGCTTCAGTTATCCTAATGTTTCATAAGCTTTCTTGATTTTATCGTGTCATCCATCTAATTTTTCTTTCTCTTGTTAAAGCATGTTTTTTTCTTTGCACTGTTTCTGAACTATTCTTAGTTTTACTTACTATTTACTTAGTTTAAAATGTATTTAATAGATGGGTGTTAGAAGTGTTCACTTGAAATGGAAAGCTGAAGCGGCTTGAAGCTGTAAACATACCATCTTTTAATTCGAATGTTAAGTAATATTGGAAATATGATTATTTATAAAAAAAAGACAATACTAATAAAATCCCAAATGGAGTAGGATATGAACCAAATACTTCTATGTAAGAATCTATAACTATAACCACTGAACTATCTTGACATCCAATATGAAGACATATTAATTTAAAATATCATTTATTTGTGTGTTTTTGTTGTTGTTTTTTGAATATTGAAAGAGCTTGCCATAAATATAATCACAAATTTAAAAAAGAAATTATAAAAGTCCAGCTGTACTTGTAGTTGAATGGGAGACTTCCGCTTAAAGTTCGGATGCTCTAACCACTGTGGCAATTTGAGCGTTACCAACACACACACTGGCTTTTATAAATATGTCTTATTAGTAGTAGCTAGTCTTTTAATCCTTTAAATCAGCTGGTTAAGCACTTATATGATATGCAAAAGTTCTCGGGTTACTATAACGAATTACTACATCCACAAAGGACCTCTACCATAACTACTATTATCGCTTACAAATTATTTACCAGAGAAAAAACCTATAATGAAATAATGTTACTGCCTTACAATGGGTCATGAAAAACCTGTGTGGATGTAGAGTGATTGTAGCTCCACTAGCATTCCTTTTTGCTTTACAAAATGTGGGTTTAATTAATGTACACGGTTACTTTCTGAACAAATATTTATATTGACCAATAAGTAACATTAAAATGTGTATTACATTCACGTATATAACTATGCTACATGGTGAAACTATTCCTAAAACTGTTGCTACTGTGATAAAGTAGATGTTTGTGTTATGTTCAGAAACTATTGCTAACAGAGTAGGTGCCCTAATAATGCTCAATATAGGTTTCCTTTTTTGTATGTTGATTTATGACATTAAGTACTTCTTGTTAACTTGCTATACAGCATAGGCTCCATTTATTTGTAAGTTACATATTTTTAGTTTTGATCTATAGAGTTCGCTTACTTTTGATCATAAGTGCTTAATGTCACCCATTAACTATTACACTATTACTATTACGCTACAATAATAAGACGTGTGATAGCACACTGATAAGTTGCTGAATAGTACGATAGAATAATATTATATATAATCCTAACAACAATTATGCAAAGTATATTGTATGAGCCTGGAGAGTATCATTAGTACTAACGTCTGTACACGCTTAAGAATTTTTATTGATTAAGTTTAAAGATTTTGTCAAGTGTTAGATGGATGTGAAGTGACATGATTAAAGTACTTAACCGGTAGATGGCCCCCCAGTGGCACAGCGGCATGTCTGCGGACTTACAACGCTAGAAACCGCGTTTCGATACTCGTGGTGGGCAGAGCACAGATAGCCCATTGTGTAGCTTTGTGCATAACTACAAACAAACAAACAAACCGGTAGATGAAACTAACGATATTATGAAAATGAGAATGAGTGATTTAGTAACAGGCTTTTTGGTGGTAATAATTTATAAATATATTTTAGTGATTACTTACAGAAAATTAACTTAAACATTAACAACGAAAGTAGCACGTCCAAACAAGAATCCTGGTAATGAACCATAATACATTGATATAAAGGTTGTCTATGGATAGCGCGATAAATAAATAAAGAATAAACTTATAGTTTGGTGGAGTTTTGTAAACAAAGTTACAGAATGAGACATCTGTGCTCTGTCCACTATGAGTAGGCGCGGCATAGCCAGGTGGTTAGGGCGCTCGACTCGCAATCTGTGGGTCGCGGGTTCTAATCCCCATCACACCAAACATGCTCGCCCTTTTAGCCTTGGGGGCATTATAATGTGATAGTCAATCCTATCATTCGTTGGTAAAAGAGTAGCCAAAGAGTTGGCGGTGGGTGGTGATGACTAGCCGCCTTCCCTCTAGTCTTACACTGCTAAATTAGGGACGGCTAGCGCAGATAACCTTCGTGTAGCTTTGTGCGAAATTCAAGACAAACAAATCATCATGAGTATCGAAATTCGAACTTGAGCGTTGTAAAAACTTATATGCTATGAATTCTGTCCGAAATGGATAATGGAATTTTACTGGAAAAAATAAGTTCTTCTTTTTGATTTGAATTACAGAATAATGTATCATAATTTATAGTTTTTTAATTGACACGAGAAAAGGGTAGAACAACAAAAATGTTATAGAATAAATATCAAACCATTGCTAGCATTAATACCACATTTCTTGTCATATTTTATAAACGTTTAACAACTTGATTAATTGTGTTCAATTTAAGAATATTTAAAATTATCAGTGAAACGAACTCTGACGTTATTATCTGACATTTTGTAATTATAAATAGAAAGCACGTAAAAGTGAAATCAAAACACTAGCCAGGCTGTTCTCGTAGTCTTTATAAAAACTTGTATTTTTGTCTTTGCAAGATGGTAGCATCTGCAAATCACTACTGAACGTGTATGGTTACAGATGGTAGTACTTGCTAATCGCTATTAAACTTGTATAGTTACAAAGTTTTCTGGATGGTACAGAAATCCAATTTACGTGTGAAAAATACAAATATTTCCTACCTAATTTCAACATCATTGGTTTGTCATTTCTCTGAATAATGGGCAGGTGAATTCAATAAAATAATACTTGATAGGATATGAGGTTAAAATAAATAAATAATATAGCGTTAAAATTATTTACCCTAATTCTCAATAAATAAAATTGATGATAAAGTACATCCAATTCACACCATAACAGTTATTACCAAGTAATTTTCTATTATATATATATAGCATCTCAACATCTACTAGGTTCGAATATCCAACGCCGAATCTGCTCAGCCTTTCAGCCGTGGGAGTGTTATAATGTAACGGTCAATCGTTAGTAAAATAGTGACCCAAGTGTTGACGGTCGGTAGTGATTACTATCTGCATTCCCTCTAGTCTACAACAGGGAAATTAAGGACGGCTAGCGCAGATAGCCTTCGTGTAGCTTTGTGCGAAATTCTAAACAAATCAAACCAACTCTACTGTCTTTATCGTACCACAGCAGTCCTATACATATCTGGTTTGAAGCGAAAAGTCTCGCGGGGACCGGATATAACAGCTGACATATAGTTATTCGCTTTTCCGTTACTCCGAAGTTCTTATTAATAATTTCTGGCTGAGTTATCTAGATACACATTAAAACAGGATTTTTAGTCAATATACGTAGTTTTTACTGGCTTGCTTCTTTTTGTTAAAGAAAACAACATACAATTCATACTATTAATCTATCTTTGCTAAACCCGTATTCATTTTTGTAACTTTTCTTATTTCGTTAAAAGCAATTTGATTTTAATAACAAGTATTAAATTATTTATAAATATTTAATTAGGTCGACATTATTCGGTCTGTTGCCCGTGAGTCTAGTACTGTTTGTTTACATGTTTTTATGTGCGAGGCAGGGGTGAAAACTTGAACTGATTTGGTTGTGTTAATTGCGTGAAATATGTTCTTATTGTTTGTTTGTAATTAAGCACAAAGCTACACAATGGGCTATATGTGCTCTGCTCACCACGGGTATCGAAACCCGGATTCATATGCGTGAAATATGTTCTTATTGTTTGTTTGTAATTAAGCACAAAGCTACACAATGGGTTATCTGTGCTCTGCCCACCACGGGTATCGAAACCCGGATTCTAGCGTTATAAATCCGCAGACATACCGCTGTGCCACTTGGGGGCTGTTCTTATTGGAAATGTAGATTGGAGCTGAATCAAAACGAAAATCGTTTGGACGATACTGTTAATATTGAGTGGAACTAGGCATCCATGAAAATTCTAACTGCTTGAATGATGTTCGGGGGGAGGGGAGTATGATCTTAATTTGTCTGAGTAGCGTTACTGATATGTTTTAAAATCAGGTCTGAATGGTGGTTTTCCTGAAAGTGAGGAACATCAAAGTGGTTAAATTTCATTTGTGTGTTTTGGTTGTTGTTATTTTTGCTGAAAAAAGTGAAAATACAATATAGAATAGCACAGATATTCTTTTGGGGTTTTGCTCACAAAGATACATGGTTTATATTGGGTTAGATCGTTAATTATTTTGTTTGTTTTAATATCGAGAGTGGAGAGTATTAGATTTTCTGAAAGCAATTAAAACTTATACGTTTTAAAAGTGGATATGACATTTCTTTAAAATAAAACAATTTTCGGAATTATGATGTTTTTGTAAATCTATTTTTTCGTGGTGGGAATAAATTTCTTATATGTTTTTTTTTTAAATTCCTTGAGATAATTCGATAATGCGGCAATTCAAAATGACCAGTGTAAGAGAGAAGACGAAACGTTTAACTTTGTTGTGCGCAGTACGTGGCATTCAGGTGCACACGCAGTTGGATCCAGTAGTAAAGGTAAATCAGATCAACACATATGGCTGAGTGAGTAAATCAGATACATACATATGGCTGAGTGAGTAAATAAGATACATACATATGACTGAGTGAGTAAATCAGATACATACATATGGACTGAGTGAGTAAATCAGATACATACATATGGCTGAGTGAGTAAATCAGATACATACATATGGCTGAGTGAGTAAATCAGATCAACACATATGACTGAGTGAGTAAATCAGATACATACATATGACTGAGTGAGTAAATCAGATACATGCGTATGACTGAG
>NW_013667381.1:21185-25633 GCF_000517525.1 Limulus polyphemus | reverse complement strand
TTTGAGAACTATTCTTATATATTACCAGAAAGCCTGGTAAGTTAAATACTTTTGTAACGTTTTGGCAACAGAAAAACAAAACAAAAAACGAACTGTATTAGAAGTTAATTGTAACAATTTTCTGTTACTGCTTCTTAAATTAAATTGATAGATTATTTTATATCTAAATGATTATGTTGGCCAAATCTTCAAAGTTTTTAGCTGGTAATTCTAAGTAGCAAAGATAATAGTACAATGTTTAACTATTTGAAAATACAATTTGATACATCAGAGAGACAATGAGGTAACAGTTTCAGCCAAACTTCATCGAGACATAAATGTTATTTTAAATTAGCTAAACGAAAGCAGTTTACGAAGATAGAAACAGGGATCTTTTAAACTATTGCTGCTCTAAATGAACTAAAGGAACACAGTTTACAGAGATATATGTATAAGATATTTCTTAGATTATTCCTTTTTTTAAATGTCTAAGTAAGCACAGTTTACAGAGATGGAGAAACAAGGTTTTTAGCTGATTTCTGAAAGTGTCTAAGTTTGTTAGCTGCTTGTTGATTTAAGTGAACTAAATGAACACAGTTTACACACATATTGAAAACAATGTAATTTTTAGCTGATTGTTACTTTAAGTGAACTAAATGTAGACACTTGACAGAGACATAAGAACAAGGTTTTAGCTGATTGTTACTTTAAGTGAACTAAATGTAGACACTTGACAGAGACATAAGAACAAGGTTTTTAGCTGATTGTTACTTTAAGTGAACTAAATGTAGACACTTGACAGAGACACAAGAACAAAGCTTTTAGCTGATTGTTACTTTAAGTGAACTAAATGTAGACACTTGACAGAGACATAAGAACAAGGTTTTTAGCTGATTGTTACTTTAAGTGAACTAAATGTAGACACTTGACAGAGACATAAGAACAAGGTTTTTAGCTGATTGTTACTTTAAGAGAACTAAATAAGTACGGTTTACAGTGCTAGAATATGAATTCTCTAGCATAGTTAAGTCCAATATATTCAACATAAAGACCAGGGATCAACATAAAACGTACGAAGACGCCCTCTATATGTATATGAATAAGTTATGTACTTGTTTGAAGAGTTAGTTTCGATTATTATCTTTAAATATAAAAACAGGTTTGTGTGTGTTTCTACGTGTTATTGCTGTAAATTTTCCTGGTTATTTGACATCAGTACAAAAGAAAGATAAATAATGAATTAGATGTGGTTTAATCTTGAACAAAAGAGGATTGTTTTTCAATAAAACAAGTGCTAAGTTGCCGTTTGGAAGGGTTAGCATGATATTAATAAAACAAAGTACGTGGTTCCGCTTATGCTGGTAAAGTCTTTATGTCGGTTCTTTTATTTCTTTTTTGTACTATTTTATTGGGGTTTTAGGTGTTTACGCTTTTCGAATCAATGCATTTAATATAGGAATAACCTTAATGATTGGGTAAAGAACAATGGTTTTGCACACCTAACAAATAGAAAAGTTATTTGTTGTAGATTAACTCCTGTTAGACCTTAGATGGTTGTACTTGTTAGTTTAATATTAGTCCTGTGTTGATGATACACAACCTGCAGACTGCATACGAAAAATACTTTTGCTAGAAGCCAAACAACTTCGCACGCTCTGGTGAACCACCGACAAATAAAAAAACACTCAGGTAGTTCACCGAGAGAAAAAAAAACCTCCTGAAATCATGTTGCTATCGATTGGGAAAGAGCATCGTTTCACAACTGAGATTTTTGCAATGTTATTTATTTTTCCTCAAGGTTAAAGAAAATTGTTTTTGTTCAGTAACACCACGAATAACTAACTCTTCTTCGGTGGTGGAGCACATTGTGTTCTTCTAGTCTGTTGCTACTTAAAGCGAAGTAAGGGAAATGTTATAAAAGAACAAGGTTTTATAGCTATTAGACGTACTTACTGTAAGCATCAAAACCGTACTTAAAGAGCAGATTTTTCGTTATATGTGGCGCTACAAGTTGTTGTGAGAAACAGGCTGAATCAACTTAGATGACATTTGACAAAGGAACTTAGGTGGACTCTAAACACAGAGTTTGAATGGTTAAGTATGGTACGAGTTTGACAATCATCTCACCGTTAACGTTTTAATTCCGCAAATGAGGGCTCATATTGAGCGAAGAGTTTGCTAGCAAAATACGAAAGTGACGCTCAGTGCAACGCGTAGCACGGATATCTTTGCATCGAACAAATTGTTCGTGTGCTACGTCTCAAAATAATATTAATATTACTTTTTTATGCATGGCATTGCCGAATACATTTGCTAGATAAATAATTAAATATAAAACGTCAGTTGTTATTATGTGAGCGCTTTTTCTAAGCTGTCTCACGAGAAATACAATTAATTAAAATCATTAGACTAAAGAATCTCTCTCTAAAAGTAAATAATTTTGTGCGACTTAAAATGTTGACTGTTTAATTTTGGAATATATGTACAATCATAATCGATTTTAATTTGAAATTATTGACAGATCTGTTTTCATCCTAAATAATTAAATTACTCTTGCATGGTGCACACCCCCGCGATGATAAAAATTAATGTATTTAACGTCTAAAGTTCAAATGACGAGCCCCTTTATAAAATACGTAGAGTATGGTGAAAGGCACATGCGAGTGACGTCAACCTTTATTTGATTTTGTCTGCTCTGGTAATCACTGTTAGTATATAATATTTCAATGATAACGGTCACAAGTCAGAGGCTAGGAACGAGTGGTTAAGTATTAGCTGAATTTTTGAAAGCCGAGATAAATTTTACCTGAGAAGGTCATTTAATAAAAGGGGCCATCTCATATAACACATGCAAAACTTAGACACATTATTTTTTACTGATTTTTTGTGTTTTAATTGCAAAACTGCACATTGGGTGATGTGCGGTCTGGCCTCCACGGGAATCGAACTCTCCAGTTAGTGTTATAAACCCTCAAACCTACCGCTGAACCACCTATTCGCTCTCTATCCTTGATGGTTTGAAAAACGCTTTAATGTGCGAAATTGAAATAACAAATGTTTGTATTGAAATCCTTAGGTAGTCTTCGCTTGTCTTCAATAAGAAAAGGACTGTACATCTGTGTAGCACGTGTCCGTAAAAAAAAGTCTGTACGTCTGTATATATATGTGTCCAGTTACAGAAAAATAGTATTCGATTATCATAAATAAAAACAAACATTAAACAACGAAGAAAATATTCACAACATAATTAAGTCACCTTACATTGCATTTTATGTAGAGTAGAATGTGCCCATTGAAGATATGGTATCTTCATGCAGAGCTCCTAAACTTTCAAAGCACAAGTCATCCAAAACATTTCGCATCCTGACTGAACACCCCACCCCACACACACCTAGTGAGACTATAGATACATAATTAACAGTATTGTGGTTTTGCTATGGCTCCTCTGGCGCTTTCCTGCGGGACCCAGTTTGGGAAGCCCTGTTGTAATACACCAACAAAACGGTAACTGAAAAAAAAAAAAAAGAAGAACTAATGACAGATTCAAGCTGAACTGCCTCCCAGTGGCACAGCGGTATGTCTGCGGACTTACAACGCTAGAATCCGGGCTTCGATACCAGTGGTGGCCAGAGTACAGATAGCCTATTGTGTAGCTTTGTGCTTAATTACGAACAAACAAACAGGCTGAGCTTCAAGTCACAGAATTTTAAATCGTTAGTTTCGTTACAGTAGCAGGATTCATGTTTCCAGACAGTGCTGTTAAATTTGTTTGGTTGTTGCTGAACAAAAAGCTACACAGTGGGTTATCTGTGCTGTGCCCACCAGAGGTATCGAAACTCGGTATTTTTTTCAAGCCGTCAGATTTGTCGCTGAGCCACTGAAGGAGGACGGCTGCTATTGAGTAAAGAAAATAACCGTATTACTCAATGTTTCACCGACTGACAGAACACGAGGGAATCCTCAATAGACGCGGCTATAATTAGATCTCAACTCGGTCAAGAGATAGAGCTATGAGGTAAAGGTTTGTAGTTGAATGAAAACCTAGAGCCATTCTATGAGCCGCTATTCCGCGGCTAAAAATATTATAAGTTAATTAATGCAAAAGGTTTTCAAACTAAGTAGAAAATATAAGCGGCGGTGCTTTAAAATTTAGATAAAATTTTGCAAAAAGATTTTAGAGTCAGATTAATATTCCAAAAATAATCTAATATGAACCTCATTAAACACATTAAGCAGTGTATACATGGGTTTTCAAAAGGCATGCCCCATATGGGAATTCACGGAAACTGATGAGTTGTATTTTTTTTTAGCCCCCTGTTGGTGTATAACATAAAACACTTTTGATGTTACCATTCCATGTTTAAATATTCTTAGAGCGAATATCTAAAGAAGTAGCTTTTAAAACTTTATTAACACTCTTATATCCAAATTGTAAGCATGGGGCGTCCGCGGAGGGGGGGGGGATGGGG